>NC_090327.1:83766463-84066463 GCF_035084215.1 Heptranchias perlo | reverse complement strand
ATATATTGTGGAAGATCACATTTCCCTTTTATTTCTTTTAAATATAATTTTCACAACAATTTTATGATCAGCACATGAGCAGGAAATCTGGCAGGTGGGATTAAAATGGGTGGTTGATGTGATCCTGTCAGTTTCCCACTGGGTGGGTTAGGTTAAAATTACTTCCAGAGATTCAGCTGTCTGGGCCGATCAAGTGGGGTCCTCTCGACAGCTCTGAGCAAGTCACCAAGGTGACTTTTTGTGATTTGGAGAAGGTTCCAATTTTCAGGCGGACCTTGATTTAGGCAACCAATGCACCCACCAGAAACAGGTGAGGGCCTAATTAATATATTGAAGTAGGGGTCAAATGATACAGTTAAGACCCCAAAGGGAATTTCATGTAAGTTAGTGCTGCCACCATTATTTCCTTAGCAGGACCTTCAAGTTCACTTCAATGAAGGTGCTCCTCCAGCCATCAGCTTCCGGGAAATAAAATATTCCTTCTCACTTTAAGTGCAGCAGTCCTTTAAGAGCTGCTGCACTTAGGATTTCCACCTCACTGGATGCTGAAACGCTCTCTGCATACGTTAACAACAAATAAAATATTTAAATTATTTAAATGATCCAACCTTTGAGGAAACCGATGGGGTTAGCCTGCCATGCACAAGGTGCAGAGAATGTAGGCAATTTTTCCTCTGTTCAGGAATCAGCGCTTTTAAATTCCACATGGAAGTTGTGGGTCTGAGCAGATCGATCGATGTTTGCTGGATTTGCTGCTCTCACATCTAATCAGAAAGGAGTTCTGCAGGGTTCAGCAAAACAAAATCAAATTACATTGACCCAAAGCCCTCCAGACCAATTGTCAGAATATTTCATGGGCTTTTGATTCTCTTTTCTTCAGTACCCTGCTATGAATTATTTAGGGCCAATGCTATAGCACTGACAAAAATCAACATTATTCTGAGCCAATACAAATTATTTTTAAAACTTTTCCTCATTAAATGTTGCCAAAAACACTCTTAACTCTGAAGTTCAGTTGCCGAATAGCACCTTGTTTTCCCACTAACCTTTAAAGGGTTGTATTTAATAGGATTTCAGCACCATTCCACTGGTTTCTGGTAGATTTTTAACTGCCCTCTGAAATGGCCTAGCAAGCTACTCAGTTGTAAAATCTCGCTAAAAAAAGTTATAATAAGAATAAAACCGGATGGACCACCCGGCATCGGACCACTAGGCACCGGACACGACAAAGGCAAACCAAGCCCAGTCAACCCTGCAAAGTCCTCCTCACTAACATCTGGGGACTTGTGCCAAAATTGGGAGAGCTGTCCCACAGACTAGTCAAGCAACAGCCTGACATAGTCATACTCACAGAATCATACCTTTCAGCCAATATCCCAGACTCTTCCATCACCATCCCTGGATATGTCCTGTCCCACCGGCAGGACAGACCGACCAGAGGTGGCTGTACAGTGATATACAGTCAGGAGGGAGTGGCCCTAGGAGTCCTCAACATTGACTCTGGACCCCATGAAATCTCATGGCATCAGGTCAAACATGGGCAAGGAAACCTCCTGCTGATTACCACCTACCGTCCTCCCTCAGCTGATGAATCAGTCCTCCTCCATGTTGAGCACCACTTGGAGGAAGCACTGAGGGTAGTAAGGGCACAGAATGTACTCTGGGTGGGGGACTTCAATGTCTATCACCAAGAGTGGTTCAGTAGCACCACTACTGACTGAGCTGGCCAAGTCCTGAAGGATATAGCTGCCAGACTGGGCCTGCGGCAGGTGGTGAGCGAACAAACACGAGGGAAAAACCAACTTGACCTCGTCCTCACCAATCTACCTGTCGCAGATGCATCTGTCCATGACAGTATTGGTAGGAGTGACCACCGCACAGTCCTTGTGGAGACGAAGTCCGTCTTCGCACTGAGGACACCATCCAACGTGTTGTGTGGCACTATCACCGTGCTAAATGGCAGTGTCCTTGGCCCAACCATCTTCAGCTGCTTCATCAATGACCTTCCCTCCATCATAAGGTCAGAAATGGGGATGTTCGCTGATGATTGCACAGTGTTTAGTTCCATTTGCAACCCCTCGAATAATGAAGCAGTCCGAGCCCACATGCAGCAAGACCTGGACAACATCCAGGCTTGGGCTCATGAGCGGCAAGTAACATTCGTGCCAGACAAGTGCCAGGCAATGACCATCTCCAACAAGAGAGAGTCTAACCACCTCCCCTTAACATTCAACGATATTACCATCACTGAATCCCCCACCATCAACATCCTGGGGGGTCACCATTGACCAGAAACTTAACTGGACCAGCCATATAAATACTGTGGCTACAAGAGCAGGTCAGAGCCTGGGTATTCTGCAGCAAGTGACTCACCTCCTGACTCCCCAAAGCCTTTCCACCATCTAGAAGGCACAAATCAGGAGTATGAAGGCATACTCTCCACTTGCCTGGATGAGTGCAGCTCCAACAATACTCAAGAAGCTCGACACCATCCAGGACAAAGCAGCCCGCTTGATTGGCACCCCATCCACCACCCTAAACATTCACTTCCTTCACCACCGGCGCACAGTGGCTGCAGTGTGTACCATCCACAGGAAGCAATGCAGCAACTCGCCAAGGCTTCTTCGACAGCACCTCCCAAACCCGCGATCTCTACCACCTAGAAGGACAAAAGCAGCAGGCACATGGGAACAACACCACCTGCATGTTCCCTCCAAGTCACACACCATTCCGACTTGGAAATATATCACCGTTGCTTCATCGTCGCTGGGTCAAAATCCTGGAACTCCCTTCCCAACAGCACTGTGGGCGAACCTTCACCACACGGACAGCAGCGGTTCAAGAAGGCGGCTCACCACCACCTTCTCAAGGGCAATTAAGGATGGGCAATAAATGCTGGCCTCGTCAGCGACGCCCACATTCCATGAACGAATGAAAAAAAAACCTAAAAATGAGGTGCCAACCTGGTGAAGCTACAACTCAGGACTAAATGCATGCTAAACAGCGGAAGCAACATGCTATAGACAGAGCTCAGTGATTCCACAACCAACGGATCAGATCAAAGCTCTGCAGTCCTGCCACATCCAGTCGTGAATGGTGGTGGAGAATTAAGCAATTAACGGGAGGAGGAGGCTCTGTAAACATCCCCATTCTCAATGATGGCGGAGTCCAGCACGTGAGTGCAAAAGACAAGGCTCATCGTTTGTAACCATCTTCAGCCAGAAGTGCCTAGTGGATGATCCATCTCGGCCTCCTGCTGATATCCCCACCATCACAGAAGCCAGTCTTCAGCCAATTCGATTCACTCCACGTGATATCAAGAAATGGCTGAGTGCACTGGATACAGCAAAGGCTGTGGGCCCCAACAACATCCCGGCTGTAGTGCTGAAAACTTGTGCTCCAGAACTAGCCGCGCCTTTAGCCAAACTGTTCCAGTACAGCTACAACACTGGCATCTACCCAACAATGTGGAAAATTGCCCAGGTATATCCTGTCCACAAAGATGAAGTCATAGAGTCATAGAGTTATACAGCACGGATAGAGGCCCTTCGGCCCATCGTGTCCGCGCCGGCCATCAGCCCTGTCTACTCTAATCCCATATTCCAGCATTTGGTCCGTAGCCTTGTATGCTATGGCATTTCAAGTGCTCATCCAAATGCTTCTTGAATGTTGTGAGGGTTCCTGCCTCCACAACCCTTTCAGGCAGTGAGTTCCAGACTCCAACCACCCTCTGGGTGAAAAAGTTCTTTCTCAAATCCCCTCTAAACCTCCCGCCTTTTACCTTGAATCTATGTCCCCTTGTTATAGTACCCTCAACGAAGGGAAAAAGCTCCTTAGTATCCATCCTATCTGTGCCCCTCATAATTTTGTACACCTCAATCATGTCCCCCCTCAGCCTCCTCTGCTCCAAGGAAAACAAACCCAATCTTCCCAGTCTCTCTTCATAGCTGAAGCGCTCCAGCCCTGGTAACATCCTGGTGAATCTCCTCTGCACCCTCTCCAAAGCGATCACATCCTTCCTGTAGTGTGGCGACCAGAACTGCACACAGTACTCCAGCTGTGGCCTAACCAGTGTTTTATACAGCTCCATCATAACCTCCTTGCTCTTATATTCTATGCCTCGGCTAATAAAGGCAAGTATCCCATATGCCTTCTTTACCACCTTATCTACCTGTTCCGCCGCCTTCAGGGATCTGTGAACTTGCACACCAAGATCCCTCTGACCCTCTGTCTTGCCTAGGGTCCTCCCATTCATTGTGTATTCCCTTGCCTTGTTAGTCCCTCCAAAGTGCATCACCTCGCACTTTTCCGGGTTAAATTCCATTTGCCACTGTTCCGCCCATCTGACCAACCCATCTATATCGTCCTGCAGACTGAGGCTATCCTCCTCACTATTTACCACCCTACCAATCTTTGTATCATCAGCGAACTTACTGATCATACCTTTTACATTCATATCCAAGTCATTAATGTAGACCACAAACAGCAAGGGACCCAGCACCGATCCCTGTGGTACCCCACTGGCCACAGGCTTCCAGTCACAAAAACAACCTTTGACCATCACCCTCTGCCTTCTGCCACTAAGCCAGTTTTGTATCCAAAGTGCCAAGGCACCCTGGATTCCATGGGCTCGTACCTTCTTGACCAGTCTCCTGTGGGGAAACAGGGGAAAAACTCTCCAGTGGCTGGAGTCATACCTAGCACAAAGGAAGATGGTAGTGGTTGTTGGAGGCCAATCATCTCAGCCCCAGGACATTGTGCAGGAGTTCCTCAGGGCAGTGTCCTTGACCCAACCATCTTCAGCTGCTTCATCAATGACCTTCCCTCCATCATTAGGTCAGAAATAGGGATGTTCGCTGATGATTGCACAGTGGTCAGTTCCATTCGCAACCCCTCAAATAATGAAGCAGTCCGTGCCCGCTTGCAGGCTTGGGTTGATAAGTGGCAAGTAACATTCGTGCCAGACAAGTGTCAGGCAATGACCATCTCCAACGAGAAAGAGTCTAACCACCTCCCCATGACATTCAACGGCATTACCATTGCCGAATCCCTCACCATCAACATCCTGGGGGTTACCACTGACCAGAAACTTAACCGGACCAGCCATATAAATACTGTGGCTACAAGAGCAGGCCAGAGGCTGGATATTCTGCGGTGAGTGACTCACCTCCTGACTCCCCAAAGCCTTTCCACCATCTGCAAGGCACAAGTCAGGAGTGTGATGGAATACTCTCCACTTGCCTGGTTGAGTGCAGCTCCAACAACACTCAAGAAGCTCGACACCATCCAGGACAAAGCAGCCCGCTTGATTGGCACCCCATCCACCACCCTAAACATTCACTCCCTTCACCACCAGCGCACTATGGCTGCAGTGTGTACCATCCACAGGATGCACTGCAGCAACTCGCCAAAGCTTCCTCGACAGCACCTCCCAATCCCGCGACTTCCAGCACCTAGAAGGACAAGGGCAGCAGGCACATGGGAACAACACCACCTGCACGTTCCCCTCCAAGTCACACACCATCCTGACTTGGAAATATATCGCCGTTGCTTCATCGTCGCTGGGTCAAAATCCTGGAACTCCCTTCCTGACAATACTGTGGGAGAACTTTCACCACACGGACTGCAGCGGTTCAAGAAGGCGGCTCACCACCACCTTCTCAAGGGCAATTAGGGATGGGCAATAAATGCTGGCCTTGTCAGCGACGCCCACATCCCATGAACGAATAATGAAATGAATTTTCATGGGGGTTCCCCGAACCCCAGCTGTAACTTTGGTGGAAACGTTGGAGAAATGGCGTAAACGGCCAATTACACCGTTTCTCTGGGGTTTCTGCCAATCTTCTGCCGAAGTTATGGTGGACAACGGGGAGAACCTGACCCCCAACATATATTCCAGAAGAAAATAAAAATCACGTCAGAGGGAAAGATGGTTGCATTTCGGTACCAAAATAAATTAAGGGGATAAATTTTCTAGTTGATTCTGATGCACTTACCATGCTGGAGGAACCTTTCTGGGAAAGGAAGGTGAAGAGGAAGCTGTTTTCACCGGCCTTCTGCGTTTAAACAGCTTCTCCCAGAGTCTCTTCACCCTCCTGCAGCTCATCCGCGATCAATCGCCACTGGCCCCATTTAAAATATGTCAAAATTAGAGCCAGTGAAGCACCTCTGAGTTTCCTGAAGTTGGACCACAGCTGCATTGGGGTAACTTACCGCAGTTCAGTGAGACGCAGCAGCTATCAGGATCAGTTGTTCCTGAAACAGAAGAGGTTGGAGATAGATCGTTCCATTCAGGCTTCTGCAGCGCCAAAATTATTGTTAACGCGTTTTTTTTGGCCATTCTGCCTAGAGACACCCGCATTGATGTAAAGAACTTGTATTTCAATAGCATCCCTCAAGCGTAACAAGGCATCTTGTTGCACTTAAAATTAAGAAGATAAACCACATAACAATTAATCAATAAGTTATGACATGGGGCTGCTGTGATGAATTAAATGGACTGGGCAGATATGCTAACTTCTCCGGCTAAGAAGGCAGGTAGCAAGGCTCTGTGGAAAGCTCAGGTCTTTGTTATGGGTGCGTCAGATACTGCAGGCCATTCACTGCAGCCCTCCCCCTCTCCAGACGTCTCAACTTCGTCCTGCCACTGGATTCAGATGTGAGGGGCAGAGAGAGTGAAGCAAATTCTGTTTAAATTTCCCGCACTTAAATCAATCTCATGCTCAAGTGCCATTCATCTAATATCTCTTCTTCTCATTGCTATGACATATAACACCAGGTAAACTTTTCAATATTTTCATCAGTCACTCTCATGTATCAAGACCCCATCGACCCCAGTTCATAAAGACACTCTAACCTCTCCAGGCCCAGTTCACAAAGACACTGCAGCCCATTCACTAAACCCCTTTCACTGCAATAAACTCCTTTTTCATACGAACATATGAGCATACGAATTAAAAGCAGGAGTAGGTCATTTGGCACCTTGAGCCTGCTCTGCCATTATTAAGATCATAGAATCATAGAATCATAGAATCATAGAAGTTACAACATGGAAACAGGCCCTTCGGCCCAACATGTCCATGTCGCCCAGTTTATACCACTAAGCTAGTCCCAATTGCCTGCACTTGGCCCATATCCCTCGATGCCCATCTTCCCCATGTAACTGTCCAAATGCTTTTTAAAAGACAAAATTGTACCCGCCTCTACTACTGCCTCTGGCAGCTCGTTCCAGACACTCACCACCCTTTGAGTGAAAAAATTGCCCCTCTGGATCCTTTTGTATCTCTCCCCTCTCACCTTAAATCTGTGCCCCCTCGTTATAGACTCCCCTACATTTGGGAAAAGATTTTGACTATCGACCTTATCTATGCCCCTCATTATTTTATAGACTTCTATAAGATCACCCCTTAACCTCCTACTCTCCAGGGAATAAAGTCCCAGTCTGTCTAACCTCTCCCTGTAAGTCAAACCATCAAGTCCCGGTAGCATCCTAGTAAATCTTTTCTGCACTCTTTCTAGTTTAATAATATCCTTTCTATAATAGGGTGACCAGAACTGTACACAGTACTCCAAGTGTGGCCTCACCAATGCCCTGTACAACTTCAACAAGACATCCCAACTCCTGCATTCAATGTTCTGACCAATGAAACCAAGCATGCTGAATGCCTTCTTCACCACCCTATCCACCTGTGACTCCACTTTCAAGGAGCTATGAATCTGTACTCCTAGATCTCTTTGTTCTATAACTCTCCCCAACGCCCTACCATTAACGGAGTAGGTCCTGGCCCGATTCGATCTACCAAAATGCATCACCTCACATTTATCTAAATTAAACTCCATCTGCCATTCATCGGCCCACTGGCCCAATTTATCAAGATCCCGTTGCAATCCTAGATAACCTTCTTCACTGTCCACAATGCCACCAATCTTGGTGTCATCTGCAAACTTACTAACCATGCCTCCTAAATTCTCATCCAAATCATTAATATAAATAACAAATAACAGCAGACCCAGCACCGATCCCTGAGGCACACCGCTGGACACAGGCATCCAGTTTGAAAAACAACCCTCGACAACCACCCTCTGTCTTCTGTCGTCAAGCCAATTTTGTATCCAATTGGCTACCTCACCTTGGATCCCATGAGATTTAACCTTATGTAACAACCTACCATGCGGTACCTTGTCAAATGCTTTGCTGAAGTCCATGTAGACCACGTCTACTGCACAGCCCTCATCTATCTTCTTGGTTACCCCTTCAAAAAACTCAATCAAATTCGTGAGACATGATTTTCCTCTCACAAAACCATGCTGACTGTTCCTAATTAGTCCCTGCCTCTCCAAATGCCTGTAGATTCTGTCCCTCAGAATACCCTCTAACAACTTACCCACTACAGATGTCAGGCTCACTGGTCTATAGTTCCCAGGCTTTTCCCTGCCTCCCTTCTTAAACAAAGGCACAACATTTGCTACCCTCCAATCTTCAGGCACCTCACCTGTAGCGGTGGATGATTCAAATATCTCTGCTAGGGGACCCGCAATTTCCTCCCTAACCTCCCATAACGTCCTGGGATACATTTCATCAGGTCCCGGAGATTTATCTACCTTGATGCGCGTTAAGACTTCCAGCACCTCCCTCTCTGTAATATGTACACTCCTCAAGACATCACTATTTATTTCCCCAAGTTCCCTAACATCCATGCCTTTCTCAACCGTAAATACCGATGTGAAATATTCATTCAGGATCTCACCCATCTCTTGTGGTTCCGCACATAGATGACCTTGTTGATCCTTAAGAGGCCCTACTCTCTCCCTAGTTACCCTTTTGCCCTTTATGTATGGCTGATCTGATTGTGACCTCAACCCTATTTTCCTGTCTACCTACTATAACCTTTGACTCCCTTGTTAATCAGGAATCTATCTAACTCAGCCTTAAAAATATTCAATGACCCTGCCTCCACCGCTCTCTGGGGAAGGGAGTTCCACAGACTGACGGCCCTCTGAGAGAAAAAAAATCTCCTCATCTCCTAAATGGGAGACCCCTTATTTTTAAACTGTGGTCCCTAGTTCTAGTCTGTCCCACAAGGGGAAACATCCCCTCAGCATCTACCTCTTCAAGTCCCCTCAGGATATTATATGTTTCAGTAAGATCACCTCTCATTCTTCTAAACTCCAGTGTATACAGGCCCAACTTGTCCAACTTTTCCTCATAAGATAACCCCCTCATCCCAGGAATCAGTCGGGTGAACTGTCTCTGAACCGCCTCTAAAGCAATCATGTCCTTTCTTAAATAAGGAGACCGAAACTGCACACAGTATTCTAGATGTGGTCTCACCAATGCTCTGTACAACTGAAGCAAAATATCTCTACTTTTATATTCATTCCCCTTGCAATAAATGACAACATTCCATTTGCCTTCCTAATCACTTGCTGTACCTGCATACTAACTTCTTGTGATTCATGTACTAGGGCACCCAGATCCCTCTGCACCTCAGAGTTCTGCAATCTCTCTCCATTTAAATATACTGCTTTTCTATTCCTCCTGCCAAAGTGGACAAGTTCACATTTTCCCCCATTATACTCCACCTGCCAATTTTTTTCCCACTCACTTAACCTATCTATATCCCTTTGTAGACTCCTTATGTCCTCTTTTTTTCATTAATCTTCACTCTCCCTCTCCTCTGCTTCTCGTCCATTCCCCCTCATTAGGTTTTCTGCTCCTTCCTGTTACCTTGTTGTGCACTTTGCCCACTCCTCTTGCCATAAATTCTCCCCAATTCAATTAGCATCTATTGGCCCCTACCAGCTCCTACCTGATTCTGGTGACTAATGCATTCCACAAAACCAGCTCCTGCTATTTGCACCACTTCCAGCTTATCAGCACTGTAGACTGAACTAGGCAGCTCATAGTCTTGAGAAAGTTGTCGATCTAATACATGGGTGACAATTGCCATTAATGCTGGAAACACATGAAGAGGAGGAGTGAAGCCTGTCCAGTGCATTAGCCACCAGGCTCAGGAGGAGCAGGACAGGGAGTGAAAAGGAGTTCCAATTCCACTCATTACTAGCCACAAGTGTGAGTAGTGTGAATGAGGGCTAAAAAGGCTGTGTTCTGTGTGGAAAGCAAACAGCATGCATGCCTGGGCTGTGTTTATTATTGAATAATTTCCAGACATCCATCCAGGTTCTTTTGGTTTCAGAAATTTGGGTCTGTACTCATTGGAGTTTAGAAGAATGAGAGGAGATCTTATTGAAACATACAAGATTCTGAGGGGATTCAATAGGGTAGATGCTGAGAGGATGTTACCCCTCATGGGGGAATCTAAAACTAGGGGGCATAGTCTCAGAATAAGGGGTCGCCCATTTAAGACGGAAATGAGGAGGAATTTCTTCTCCTAGAGGGTCGTGAATATTTGAAATTCTTTACCCCAAAAAGCTGCGGAGGCTGAGTCATTGAATACATTCAAGGCTGAGTTAGACAAATTTTTGATCAGCAAGCGAGTCAAAGGATATGGGGAAAGGGCAGGAAAGTGGAGTTGAGGTAAAAATCAGATCAGCCATGATCTCATTAAATGGTGGAGCAGGCTCGAGGGGCCGAATGGCCCACTCCTGCTCCTATCTCTTATGGTCTTATGGTCTAAATGATCCTGCATTTACTCAGTAGCCACCTCCTATGTCAAAAATGGCTGTCCTCCTCCTCAGCACCTAATGCACAATAAAATATCATGGGCCGGATTTTGCTCTGAGCGCCATTCGCTAGACTTGCACTTGCTCATAGACTTTCTGTGAGCTTTTGCACAGCAAGTTGCTATTAGCAAGACATCCAAATGGCAGGGTGTCCTCTACAGGGCATTTGGGACCTGTGTGAACAGGGCAAGCAGCTGTGTATCTCCTTAACCAATCAGATTGAAGAATTATTAATGAGCAGTGCCGAGTCTGAACCAGGAAGTGTAAGTTAGAATAGTAAATTCAATGTCAAATCAGGTACAGGAAGCTAAATATAGAGGGAGCAAGAAAGATTGGATGAAGAGAGAGAGAGATAAAGAGTCAGAAAGAAAAAGTTAATACATTTTTTAATTTAAATTTTTAAAAAAATCTCCAACAATAATTTAAAGCTGAAGCAATGAGACTCTACACTTGTAAAAGTTAATTTTCAGGGCCAGAGAGGTTGTTTGGCAGTAATTAAGACTTACCACATAGTTAAAAGGGTACTTACACTGGAATGGACAAGCCCTAACTTTTTTTGGTGAGTTTAGTCCCTATCTATAAGGTAAGTACAGGAACTTCACGCCTTTCAATACATTTGAATGGTGCATCAGACGGTGAGATGCCGTTTTCATGCAGCTTTTGGAGGAGCAGGGCATCACAGGCAGCAATTTTCGTGTTTAACTGCACAAATGCTAACGCTGTTAGCCTCACCGTTATTTTTACAGCATAATCCGGCCCATTTGCTCTTTGTGGATCTTGGCTTCTTTATTCTTTTTCTGTTGATATTATTGTTGATGTTGACTTATATGAATTAAGGAACTAATTTCTGGTCTGTTATGCTAATTGATTCAATTATTGCAATGTATTCTGATTTGTCATCTTAAATTACCATTAAGGGTAAATTACCATGCAATTGCAGACAGTACGCTTCTGACAGATCAGCGGAGGTAACACGTGATGTTTTGTGAGGAAACTAAGTAGTGTCCCAGGAACACCAGGCTTTGTATCGCCAAGCTAATAGTGCAAATGTGGACCCGAAATGCTGATTACACAAATTGTGGATGGTTGGCATCTATGGCAGCAAGCTGAACAGTGCAGCCACCTCACATTAAAAGATCTTATGGCGCTGTGTGTGTAACCAAAATAATAAATCTAGTGCTTGCCGATTATCTTGTCAGTTTATTAGAAAGTCAATAAAGGTTTTCTTATAAAAGTCATAGTGAAATGAAGTGAAAGGTAGTTCTCATATGGAAACTCAATATTACATCCAATTACATGAAGATTGTTTTTAAAGGAGACAAAATCTTCCCTTAGTACGCCTTGAGAAAGATCACTATAGCAATAAAATCACTACAGTCAGAAACAAGCTGTTATCTTTATTGATGATCTTGTTAAAGTGTTTCCATGAACCTAACTTCAGAGAATTTTCCTTCAAAGTGTTGTGGTATAATCATAAGTGCAACATGTTGATTTGTAAAAGTAAGTCCTTTAGGTCAATAAAAAGGATGCTGTCCCATTAAATGCAACTCTAATTTCAAACAATTATCTGTTGACATTTAATTAATTTAAGTCAGCAAATTGACAAGGGCTACATACATGACTGGTCACACTGTTTTGCTACTAAACCTCAGAAAATGCTTTCAATCTGATCTGTGCTAAACTGCTGCAAATTAAGATACAGATGAACTATTTTTAAAGAATGCAAGGACTAGATTTTATGGCAGGCGTGATGAAGTACAACACAGCAATGCGATGTTCTGCTGCAAGTATGCATAACATCATATTGGCCTGGTGCTCGATAGATGTCCAGGGCAGCCGCCTACAACAAGCGCGGGGATCATTTAAATATGGTAACTAGGGGCCTGCACCAATTGGTGTCCCTGCGTGCCTGAAATGTCACTTCCTTAACCGGACCAGCAAATCATAGCAAGCAGCTTTCACAAGCGGTATTTAAAGGACTCCTCACCTCCATTAAGATAAGTCTCTGGTCAGTCGTTTTAGGCTGCCAAGGTACTTTTGGACCAGGTGCTTGGTTGTTTTGGCAAGTGTTTCACTGTTTAATACTTCTGCAGAGTGAGTTTGTGGAGGGAAAGAACTGTTTCCCAGGATTTGCTTGTTCTGAATTACTGAACATGGGAATGTTACTGGGCTTACCATTAAGGCTCCCAAATCAGGATGAGGAGCAGCAACAAGGAAAGCAGCAAAGGCCAGCACAGACTGCAAGAAGAGGGCAAAGAACGCAAGAGCAAGGAGGCCTACAACATGTTGGTTTGAAGATCATAATCTACCAAAATAAAACATTTTTACTTTCAACAGACTCAATTCTTGATTTCAAATGCTTACATGACTGATGTCTATCTACAAATCAGTCTTGTGCAAAGCCCTAGTACCTGTCTTGTGTGCTCTTTTACCCATTCTAGCGCTCCTACGAGGTGGTTCCCCAGTAGCTACAGCTTGGGAGGTGGAAAGATGCTGATCTTCCACTGAGGGCACGAGATGGCCACGGTGGGCAACCTGTGGAGCTCTGGCCATTGACGACCCAGCTGCAGACTGCTGGGACTCGGCTTTGACTGGGGCAGTTTGGCTCAGCTGGCCGTCTGGCACTAAGAATTTTACCTTATCCCAATACGGTTAACATTTTGGAATTACTGCTTACAGAGAAAGGGTGAATCTGCCTTTGTTTGACAAGGTGGAATCCATGTCAAGCAGGATTTCCCAAGGAGTTACTGCCCAATTTTGGGAGGTGTTTTGGTGGATGGGGGAGTGGAAAAATGCTTAGAGAGTCATTACACTTGCTCTTTGGCAATTCCAGCCACTTCCAGGATTTTCTGCCGGAAGTGACGTTGCATCTTCAGTGGAGGCAGTAATATTTTTTAAGCTTGGGGTGTTGCCTGGCCATTTATGCTTCTACTTTAAGGTGTAGGAATTCTGCAGCGATCAACCATTTCCCACCTCCCCCAGTGACGAGCTCCCAATTGCAGGTGGCAAAATGTAAAATGTGTCGGATCACTGTTGACTACCTCGAGCAGGCGGAAAGGCCACCCACTGCACGTTTACCGGTGATTGTAAAGGAAAGAAATTCCCCTACCGTCCTCCAACAAAATTAGTTACCTGTACGATAAAGATTTTGCTGCTGAAATATTAGACATCAAATCAGATTTGTAATCATTGACAATTACTGCCAATTTTCAGAAGCACAGGCACCTATTTACTCCACACAGGTGTTAATGGTTCAACAAGCATCAATCAGCATCTGGTACTTCACCCAAGTGGCCATTTTCATGTGTGACCTTATCCTTCCCTATCTCTATTACCTACTCCAGCCCTACAATCCTTCCGAACTTTGTTTCTCTGATTACAGATCCTTGTGCAACCCCCCTCTCCTTACCCCTCTTTTGAAGGTCAAGTTTTCATCCACTATCCCTAAACCCTTATAATTCTCCACTTTCCTCTCCTCCTTTAAGGTCCTCCTTACAACCCACTGTGATCAATATTTGGTCAATCCTCCCAATCGATCCTTCCTCGGCTCAGCGACTGCTTTCCTCATGCCTCCTTGAAGTGCCATGGGATGTTTTTCTTTGTTAAAGGTGGTCTATAAATGCAAGTAGTCGCTGTTGTTATGTGTCGACAGGCTATTTGGCCATGTGGTCATCACAGTTGAACCCAATCCTGTATTCACCCGACATCCAAACACACACACACACTTCCATCCAGGGTTACTGGATAAGAATCATGAGTGAGAACCGAGGCAATTTGCCCCTCCTTAACCCAGAGGTGATGAGGCTAACTGTAGCTCCCCTACCACCACCCCAGCTGACTAACACAGCTCACTGTGCACAAACCAGGTATAAAACCTGTAACTTATTGGTTTGTATGGCACCATCAGCTAGTAACTAAGTTAACTTAGAGAGGCTTGAAATTTTTTTTTCTGAAGAGTTGGCAACATTGAAGAAAATTTAGAGGACAGTTTAGAACACACTTGCCTGTCGTTTCAAGTGTGCTTTTCTGAAGCTAATTCATAGAATGATATTGGTCTATGTGCCCTGCCTCTTCCCCATCAGTTACAATATTCACTTGATATTCTTCATTAGAACATGCTGGTGTCACTATTGCTTGTCATTTTAAAAAAATGGTTATAGTCATAAGAATTCAAGTGACAACTGTTAGGTAATTAATGCGGTATGTCTGTAAATATGTTATAATCACACGCCCCTTTATTCAGTTACACTCTTCTGTCAGTCGACTCAATGAATATCTTTCAACTAAAACAGATGAACTCTCCTCCCTCCAGCAGAGAATATGTAAATTAACTTAAGAAAAGAGAAAGTAATAGAGCAAGAAATAAGCCCATTAGTGGAAAGAACTGTTATCAATTACACATTCCTGTCTGATTGAAGCGTGAACTCTTTGGAGATTGCAATGCATTTCTGCATCAAAATAAAATATAGCGCAACAGTACAATTTTACAGATTGTGCTGAAAACACTGAGTTAATATATTTATAATCTATTTCTATAATTATTGGTTGATATCCCATGGGATTGTTGATGGGCAAAAATATTAAACATGAACATAAATATTAAACCAGAAATAATCTATTATGTTATCCACTAATTTTTGTATTTTATTTGGTCTTCATATCAGTCTACTTTTAAAATTTCTTCTCTCTTCTCTAATATTTGGCTTGCAATCCTCAGTTTACTTTTATACACAATGTAATTACCTATTGTGTTTTTTTTCTATCTATAATATTTTAAAATCTTGCATGTAGAGCACAATTCTTGTTCGTTGCACTTCTTTCCTGTTGTCACACATTTTCGCCACACTTTTGCTGTCACACTTTGTTGATTGGCTGAAAGTAAAATAGCAGCAAATCAGAACTGAAGCATAGGAAACATTCAAATCTAAAGCAATGAAAGCAGCTGGACAGCTACCAATGAATCACTAAAGACTTAGAAAAACAACTAATCCTGAATGACCAGTCAGGAGAATCTACCAATTATAAAGAAAAAAAGATGAACCAATTAAATCACTCAAAAAGCTCTTTTGAAAAAAAAATGTGACTGTCATTTTTCCTGATAACTATATTTCTATGTCTAAAATAAGGGTTTAAATAAAATTTTAAAATAATATATTTACCTATTGAATTGTCTTTTGTGTACTTTAATGCCTTTTATTAACATTTTAACTTGAAGGTCTCAGCCTCTCCCAAAAGCCTGGGCTTGGACTTGATCCTTTTGTAAGGAATCTTACAACACCAGGTTATAGTCCAACAGTTTTATTTGAAAATCACAAGTTTTCGGAGGCTTCCTCCGAAAGCTTGTGATTTTCAAATAAAACTGTTGGACTATAACCTGGTGTTGTAAGATTCCTTACATTTGTCAACCCCAGTCCATCACCGGCATCTCCACATCATTGATCCTTTTGCCCAAAGCTATGACTCTGCTATCTGAATTCAGAATGTGCAGTTTGGGCATGTGCTGTACACCTAATGGGGGTAAATTTTAACATGGCGGCGGGATCTCAGCGGAGGGGCAATACACACGTGAGAAACCCGGGTACATTTTTCGTCTTGTTTTCTCGAACGATTGCGACTCAATTGAAGGCCCTTAATGTGACTTCTGGGTTTTGCGTCTCCAAGCTGTGCAGTGGGTGTACTGCGCACCCGAATGACGTGCTGGGACTTGGATTATTTAAAGGGCCATTGCAAGCATGGGTTTTGAGGGAGAAAGGAGGAATCTTAAAATATGGAGCAGCAAAGGACAAGGCCAGCATCCTGGTTCAGTGACTCTTCGCTGGAGTTGCTATTAGCCGGCATGAGGGAAACTTTGTACTCGGCTGATAAGAGGAAGCGCCCTGCCTCTGCCACCAAGAAGGCTTGGGTCGAGGTGGCAGAGGAGGTGACCAGCAGAAGAACCTTGTCAAGGATATGGTTGCAATGCCAGAAGCACTTCAATGACCTAACCAGGTCAGGGAAAGTGAGTACAGTTACTGATTCACCTACATTCTATATGGCACATTACCGCCCCCCCCCCCCACACACACTCTGCCATGCCATGCCTACTCCATCACATCACTCCTCACACCCACTTAAGGCTCAGTGTCAAGTTACCTTCACTTTCTGTGCACTTACTCACCTCCCCATTTGTGCACCCACCACTCCCACACACCCCAATCCTGATGCAATGTGATGAATCTATCCAATACTCACCCTCTGATGCATCTGTTTCAATGTCAGCCTGACCCAGAGCAATGCATCCATCAGGTGACCCCGTCACCCTCACTCACTCACACGCCTGTATTTTCTCCACTTGTAGAAAAGAGTGCAAAATGCAAGGGAGAGGAGTTGGACTGGAGGGGGGCCACCACAATAAGTGGCCCTGACAGAGGTGGAGGAGGAGGCCTTGGAGCTCAGCCGAATGCTCGAATGCCTGGCTGTTGGAGATGCTGAGACTGGCACCCTGCAAATGTCTGGTAACAGAACTTTAACATCTCTCCACACAACATTGAATTGCTGTCATCAATGATTGACCTGTTGCACACCTCAGTATGCTCATCGCAACATTACTTCTGCGATGATTCTTAATATTGTTGTTAGTTCTCTTCCAGGGCCTTCAAGGATTGCTGAAGGACCACACAACGTGGACGAGGACGATTCCTCAGAGGAGCTCCATGCCTCTGAGGGTGCACCGTCACATCAAAGCGAGCCATGCACCAGTGCAGATGCTCACAACTCGCTGGGTCCTGTTAGACTGTTAGTTGGGTGTCACGTGGTGATTCACCACTCACAAGTGTGCCCGAGCAGACACTGGTGGCAGGGGCAGCTGTGGAGGGTCCGGGTCGGTGAGCGCACTCCTCTCCAAGCTCTGCTCAGCTGGACCCTGGTGGCCATCCTTGAGAAAGAGAATGATCGAGGCAGAGATGCACCTTTGCGATGTACTGGAAGATGTGCCATGCACACTCTCTACAGTAACGGAGAGGATGGAGGAGTCCACCTCCTGTATTAGTGGAATAGTGGTGTAGGTAAGTGCAGGAATGTCTGCGATGGAGAGAATGGCAGCCTCCATTGAGCTTCAAGCAAATGAGTCCATTCAGGCCCTCACAATGGCCATATGGACTCAAGGTGACCAATATTCTGCTACCTTTATCCGGCAGACAGATATTTTAGCAGTGGCCTTACAAGGCATCACAGATGTCCTCCAAGCTGTTGTCCAGCAAAGTGGTAGGAGTGATGTGGCCGTGGCCCTCAAAAGGGATTATGGTGAAAGGGGACATGGAAGTGGGGATGCCACTCAAAGCACTTGTTGCCCCCCCACTACCACCCCCCCAACCCTCCACCCGTAAAGAAACCTCTTTAACTCAATTAAATAATTCCTTGTGGTTCAGGCTCGAGTGTATTGTCCAAATGCAAGTTTATTACTCAGACACCAATAGTATAATAACTATTACGGTTATACAATAAACTCATACAACCTGGTTTCCTGCAGACCCAAGGTGATCAGGCCTGGCTTCTGAAGGTTGAACTCCCGACCGTCCTGTCCGCTTAAAAACCAAAAAGCCTGCTGCTTGTCCTTATATCTTAAGGACAAACCTCTCCCTTTAATGTGAGTCATCTCACACGATGCCGAGAATGTGTATTGAAGTGAGGCTCCTCCAGACCTCGCTATAAGCCATTTTGCCATTAAGTTTAATTGCTAATCAGTTTAACCTGATGTCTCCTGCCTGGCAATACAAAGAGCCAGGAGATGCCCTGGGCATCCCAGATAGATATTGTGATATAAAAACAGAAAATGCTGGAGAAGCTCAGCAATTGAGGCAGCATCTGTGGAGAAAGAAACAGAGTTAATATTTCAGGTCGAAGACCTTTCATCAGAACTGGAAGATGTTAAGATTGATCAGGAGTAGCTGTAAATGGCATCAGCAGAACCATTCCCAGCACTTCCTGTCCAAATAAAATGGGAGCAGTGGTTATGATCTGAAGTTATTGAAATCAATGTCGAGTCCGGAAGGTTGTAAAGTGCCTAAACGAAAGATGAGGTGCTGTTCCTCGAGCTTCCGTTGAGCTTCATTGGAACAGTGTAAGAGGTCGAGGACAGAGAGGTCAGAGTGGGAGTGGGACGGGGAATTAAAATGGCAAGCGACCGGTAGGTCAGGGTCACGCTTGCGGACAGAGCAGAGGTGTTCAGGAAAGTGATCCCCCAGTCTGCATTTGGTCTCCCCAGTGTAGAGGAGACCGCATTGTGAGCAGCGAATACAGTATACAAAATTGAAAGAAGTACAAGTAAATCACTGTTTCACCTGGAAGGAGTGTTTGAGGCTCTGGACGGTGGGAAGGGAAGAGGTGAAGGGGCAGGTGTTGCATCTCCTGTGCTCGCACGGGAAGGTGTTGTGGGGAGGAGAGCGGGTGTTGGGGGTGATGGAAGAGTGGACCACTCTTCACAGAGGGAACGGTCCCTTCGGAATGCTGAAAGGGGAGGGAAGGGGCAAAGATGTGTTTGGTGGTGGGATCGTGCTGGAGGATGCAGAAATGGCGGAGGATGATACGTCGAATGTGGCAGCTGGTGGGGTGGAAGGTGAGGACAAGGGGGACCTTATCATGGTTCTGGGAGGGAAGGGAAAGGGTGAGGGCAGAAGTGCAGGAAATAGGACGGACACGGTCAAGGGCTCTGTCAACTGCAGTGGAGGGGAATCCTCAGTTGAGGAAAAAGGAAAACATATCGGAAGCACTGGTGCAGAAGGTGGCATCGCCAGAACAGATGCGACGGAGACGGAGAAACTGGAGAAGGAAATAGAGTCCTTACAGGAAGCGGGGTGGGAGGAAGTGTAATGAAGGTAGCTGTGCGAGTTGATGGGCTTATAATAGATATTGGTTGACAACCTATTCCCAGAAATGAAGTTAGAGAAGTTGAGGAAGGGAAGGGAAGAGTCGGAGATGGACCATGTGAAGCCGATGGAAGGGTTGAAATTGGAAGTAAAGTTGATGAAATTTTTCAGTTCAGGGTGAGAGCAGGAAGCAGCACCGATACAGTCATCAATGTATCGGACAAAGAGGTGAGGGAGGGGACCTGAGTACGATTGGAACAAGGAATGTTCCAAGTATCCCACAAAAAGGCAGGCATAGCTGGGACTCATGCGAGTTGCCATAGCGACACCTTTTATTTGGAGGAAGTGAGTGGAGTCAAAGGAGAAGTTGTTCAAAGTAAGAACAAGTTCAGCCAGGCGGAGGAGGGTGGTGGTGGATGGGGACTGGTTGGGCCTCTGTTCAAGGAAGAAGGGGAGGGCCCGCAGACCATCCTGGTGGGGATGGAGGTGTAGAGGGACTGGATATCCATGGTGAAAAGGAGATGGTTAGGGCTGGGGAACTGGAAATTATTGAAGTGGCGGAGGGCGTCAGAAGAGGAGCAAGAACAGCACGGAACTTCTTTCCTCCTATATCGACTCTATTTTGTCTCCCCTTATCCAGTCTCTTCTGACCTATATGTGCGACTTTTAATTTTCTGTCCCACTCCCACCCCTCTGTCCTCAGCCTCTTTCACTGTTCCAATGAAGCTCAACGTAAGCTCGAGGAACAGCACCTCATCTTTCATTTGGGCACTTTACAACTTTCCGGACTCAACGTTGATTTCAATAACTTCAGATCATAACCACTGCTCCCATTTTTTCAGCCAGCTAGTGCTGGTAATGGTTCTGCTGCTGCCATTTACAGCTACTCCTGACCAATCCTTTGTTTCTTAACCTGTCCCATTACCACCCTCCTTGCCTTGCACCATCATCCCTTTTGTCATTTAATCACTCGTGCCCTCTACCCTATCACAGACCTTCCCTTTTGTTCTTTCTCCCCTCCCTCTCCCACTTTCCCTGACTCTGTATTTGCTTAAAAACTTTAACTCTTTTAAACATCTTCCAGTTCTGATGAAAGGTCTTTGACCTGAAACATTAACTCTGTTTCTTTCTCCACAGATGCTGCCTGACTTGCTGAGCTTCTCCAGCATTTCCTGTTGTTATTTCAGATTCCCAGCATCTGCAGTATTTTGCTTTTGATTTAGATAATATGATGATGGGCTGGCCTCCATTGTTCCAGCTAACCTCTGATATAAACACATATCCTTATCTGATAATCACTTCGAGATGTGATTAACTTTAATGGGCCGCAAAGCAAATTCTAACACCCCTCCCCCACTTAACCAGTACGCACAATGCTGCCTCCTCTCCCTATGGCCGAGTCTGCCACTGCACCAGATGGAGCATTCTTTGGCAGGGCCCTCACAGGCTCCAAAACCCAGAGGGCATAGGCTGAAAACATCTCAGCAGTCAAGGAAGGGACCTGAGCAACCTGCCACTACCTCTGCTGAAGCCACAGGGAATGCACCACATAGAAGTAGTAGGAAGAGGAAGATGAAGATTTTGTAATCACCAAGAGGGGGCCTCAACTATTTACAATATATATAAATTACTTGGATGAAGGAACAGAGTGTCTTGTGGCCAAATTTGCTGATGGTACAAAGATAGGTGGAAGAGCAAGTTGCGATGAGGACACAAAGTGTCTGCAAAGGGATATTGACAGGTTAAGCGAATGGGCAAAAATTTGGCAGATGGAATATAATGTGGGAAAATGTGAAGTCATCCACTTTGGGAGGAAAAATAAAAAAGCAAAATATTATTTGAATGGAGAAATACTACAAAATGCTGCAGTACAGAGGGATCTGGGTGTCCTCGTGCATGAAACACAAAAAGTCAACATACAGGTGCAGCAGGTAATCCGGAAGGCAAATGGAATTTTGGTCTTTATATCTAGGGGGATGGAGTATAAAAGCAGGGAAGTCATGCTACAACTGTACAGGGTGCTGGTGAGACCACACCTGGAGTACTGCATACAGTTCTGGTGCCCTTATAAAGAAGGATATACTTGCATTGGAGGCAATTCAGAGAAGGTTCACTAGGTTGATTCCGGGTATGGAAGGGTTATCTTATGAGGAAAGATTGAACAGGTTGGGTCTATCCTCATTGGAGTTTAGAAGAATGAGAGGAGATCTTATTGAAACATATAAGATTCTGAGGGGACTCGATAGGGTAGATGCTGAGAGGATGTTACCCCTCATGGGGGAATCTAAAACTAGGGGGCATAGTCTCAGAATAAGGGGTCGCCCATTTAAGACAGAAATGAGGAGGAATTTCTTCTCCCAGAGGGTCGTGAATCTTTGGAATTCTTTACCCCAAAAAGCTGTGGAAGCTGAGTCATTGAATACATTCAAGGTTGAGTTAGGCAAAATTTTGATCAGCAAGGGAGTCAAAGGATATGGGGAAAAGGCGGGAAAGTAGAGTTGAGGTAAAAATCAGATCAGCCATGAATCTTATTAAATGGCAGAGCAGGCTCGAGGGGCCAAATGGCCTACTCCTGCTCCTGTCTCTTATGATCTTATGGTCTTATGGTCTGACAAAATATCATGTTTTTCATTTCTCTTTGTTTTTTGTTACAGTCATAATAAATGTCATAATTGTCACCACCACTGCCACGCCTTATCCATTCTTGAGTCCCTTTTGTTAAACCGCCCTTCATATGCCTCATCATGAATGGCGAGACTTGATGCCACCCATTGGCTGTGTTTACAATGTGTGGATGTGTAGTTGTAGGACTGTTTTGTGCAAGTGGTGGGGGAGGGCGCTGGTGTTGGTGTTGGTGGTGCTCGTTCCAGGTGATCCGAGTAGTTCACTATCTCCACTTGGCAGATTTCCGTATGAGAATCTATCAACTATGAGTGGCTCCCTGGCATCACGAGCAGCCAGGTGCGCCTCTGCACTGCTGATGGGTTCGCCACCGCCCCCACCACCACCACCCCCACCACCACCACCACCACCCCCCCCTCCTCCATCTCAATCTCCATAATCATCTCCATCTTGCCGGCAGATGAGGATGCTTCATGAGCGCATGGGACCTCTTCCACCTGTAACCCTCTCTGTTGAGCAACGTTGTGCAGGACGCAACGCATGACTATTATTCCGCACACCCTCGCTGGCGAGTACTGAAGGGCTCCCCCAGATCTATCCAGGCACCTGAAGCGCATCTTGAGCATTCCTACGGCTTGTTCAATGACAGACCTGGTGGTGATGTGACTCTGATTGTACCGCTGCTGTGCCTTGCTAGTGGGGTTTCTCACAGGTGTCATGAGCCACGTCTGCAGGGGGTATCCCTTGTCTCCAAGCAGTCATCCCTTAAATCTGCTTTGTGTTTGGAAGAGGGCCAGGATGTTGACTCGCGCAAAATGATTGAATCATGGCAGCTGCTAGGGAATTTGGCACACACCTGCAGAAATCTCTTCCGGTGGTCACAAACCAGCTGTGCATTGATGGAGTGATATCCCTCTCGGTTTATCAACACTCCTGGCTCACGTGCAGATCCTTGGACTGCTACATGTATGCAGACGACTGAAAGATCCTGGTGATGTCATCGGTGGCGCCCTGGAAAGATCCAGAGGCGAAGAAATTGAGAGCAGTGGTGACTTTAACTGTGATGGGCAATGCGTGGCCACCAGGCCCAGTTGGGAGCAGCTCTATATGACGGAGCGTACAGATGTCTCGCCGACCTGATAACTCAATCTGCGCCTTCGTATGCACTGCTCCTCAGAGAGGTCCAGGAAGCTCAGCCTCAGTCTGTAGACTCTCTCGCATGGGTAGTGCCTCCTGGAACATCAACCACTCCGTTGGTCTCCACTCTGCTCTTCAGCAGGTCCTTGTTGTGCACCTCTGTCATGTGGACTTACAACTCCCAGAACTGCATGCCATGCTGCCATGGATGGTGATGTGCCTCCTCCTCAGATGTACTATCCATTGCGCACCGCACCCCCCCCCCCCCCCAATCCTGATGTTGTCAGTTTGATGGGGTCCAAAATGTTGGTAAAAATGTGTGAACACAAGAATTCTGAGTGTGAACCAAGAAATCTTAACCTAAACACAAAGAACTCCCAGCCAAAGGTTTGTCTGAGAGAACTGATTGCCTTGCTGCAAAAACTCACCTTTTCTTCACGTGTTAATCGCTGGTTTAAAGGTCTAAATGAGGGTTGGCTGAACTTGCCTCCATTTCCATGGCGTGTTTCAGAGGCCACGGGAGACATGTTCAGAAGCAGTTAAAATGGCTTGTGTCGGTCAAACCACAAAAAATTAATATCTTTAAGTACCTTAATTGTCCCTTTAAATATCGTCCCGCTGGCTTTAAGTGCCGACGGGACTTCCAGATTTCAGAAGTGCGTGCACACCAGGACGGGCCTGGGTCAAACCTGGAAGTCGGCGCGTTGGAGCCAGGATCGGCCCCGCTCCAAAATTGGAGAATTTGCACTGCCCACCCGCCCCCAACCCACCTGTTCTCCGGGGTTAAAATTTACCCCAATTTCTCAGAATGCAACAGTAGTTCACTCAGCTGAACAGCTGGAAATGTTTTTAGCTTCTGTTCAGCTGTTTTTCAACATTATTTGAAGAAAATCTAGAGAACAAATTTCAGTAGATTTACTGAGTTTTTAAAATACAGAATGTGTGTGTGTGAGGGAGAATGAGAAAAAATAACAGACTACTGATTACACACCAGTCGTAGCTTTTGTTTTGTGGTCAATAAACTTCAGAAAGCGTGTTAAGCCGCGAGAGAGGGAGATAGAGAAAGACCAATAAACCATGGCCCTTCCAGCACACTCCTACTGTAATTTCAGCAGATGTGGATGAGTTGTCATATGTTACATATGGAATAAATTGCACTGTCATTGGGACTCGAGAGGATTTACAGTCCGATTTTTGGTGCATTGACTCTGACCTCTGCTGCTGCCACCATCACTTTTTTGGTGCTCCGCACACCTGAAATTATTTCTACATGGATTGGGTCATAACCAACTGTGCTGTACCTGTCCAGGTGCTTTGACAAGCAGAAAAGAGAGAGAATTCATATACACGGGGAAAAAAATCCAGATCCACAGGGAAAGACAGAATGAGAATTCATACATGCAGGGAAAGGTAGAGTAAGACAGTTTGGAGCTTTAAGAAAGAAGAAATCACAACCAACAGAGAGAGGGAGGGATAAAGGAGTTCAGTCATAGGGAGGAGGCAGGAGAGAAAAACAAGTTAAGATATGGGAAGAGGGGGAGAAATTGAAGTTCACTCAGAAAAATTCAGAGAGAAAGACAGCAGAAAGATGCTGGAACTCCCTACCTAACAGCACAGTAGGAGAACCTTCACCACACGGACTGCAGCGGTTCAAGATGGCGGCTCACCACCACCTTCTCAAGGGCAATTAGGGATGAGCAATAAATGCCGGCCTTGCCAGTGATGCCCACATCCCATGAACGAATAAAAAAAATGTTCAGCTAAGGGGAGAGACGTTCAGACACACAGGGAAAGATAGAAGTACAGGGAGAGAGGAGATCCAGCACATATAGAGCGAGAAAAAGAGAGACAAGTTCAGACACAGGGAGAGAGTGATAGAGGTTCAGGCCAATGGGAGGATAGAATAATATAGAATAGTTAACACACACAAGGAGATAGAGATAATTAGAGAAAAAGAAACTCAAGCATAATGGAAGAGAGAAGCACAGACACAGAGAGAGAAGGAACGTAAGAGGCAAAGAGAGAGATAGAGGGACATTCAGACAGTGTTCATAACAGAACCACAGATACACACTGGATATATATGTTTAGGGTTAGAGAGTAACGAATTATGGCAGAAATTGGACTGGCATATGAGTGAGTCGCCCATGAGGACAGACTAACAAAACATGAAAAGAAAAGCATTTTGCACCTGAGCTTCAGGATTTGACTCCAACAAAGGCAGGTATGCCCACCCCTAGCAATTGTGTATCAGAAATTTATATAAAGAAATGTTGACAGTGAAACATTTTTAAATGTATTTGTGGTGCCTAAAGAGAGCAGCATTGTGGTTTTTCAGGATCCTCAGGCAGGCTCAGTGCAACAGCCTGGAAGAACCTGCTGATATTTTTGCTTCAGGACTATATTATGGCAGCGTCGTAGCAGATGTCCAGTACCCTGGATCGTGTGCTGTTTTGCGGTGAAAGAAATCCAACCTAAAGCATTACTACCTGAGGCAGATTATTGTTCTGCCTTTATCCCCTGCATAATATTCCACAGTAATGTCACAACTGCCTGTGACTTGTGGCTCCAGTACAACATTCCACAGAATTATGCAAAGCATAATACATATATAAATTAAAAAATGCTAGAGATACTACATTTTTAAATGTCTAAAATTATGTTTCTTGTTTCCAATTTTCCATGTCTGAGATTTAAATGTTCCACACAATTTGTTTTCTCATCTGGATCTTATTGTCTTTTGAAACAAAAGCAGAAAATGCTGCCAATGTACAGCAGGACAAAGCAGAGGAAGGGAGTTCTCCTGGTGTCCTGGCCAATAAATATCCCTCAACCAACACCACGAAAACAGATTATCTGGTCATCTGTCTCATTGCTGTTATTGGAACCTGCTGTGCACAGATTGGCTGCCACGTTCCCTACATTACAACAGTGACTACACTGCAAAAGTACTTCATTGGCTGTGAAGCACTTTGGGACATTCTGAGTACTTAAAAGGCACAAAATAAATATGTTCTTTCTATTGTGAAAATCATAGAACTATTGTTGTATTTACACCCCTCTGAGCTCTGCTATCCCAGCGCCTTTCAGACTATTCCTCCTGAGTTCTTTCATATGATAGGGTCTATTACCTGTTCCATATTGTCCCCTCCTATTACATCCAGTTTTGCTTTTAAATAACATAACAGTGGGGATTGAGACAGGTGATTAGGCCTATGGAAATGCCTTCATGAAAGACATTTTTCCCCTCAGGACATATTTAAATTAACTTGCACAACACTGTTATTTACATGTCTATTCCCTTATTTTCTACATTCTTGCCAACCTTTTTCTGCACCTGTGGTCTTGATTCCAACTATCATCTCAGTCCAGAGGTGCGGAACCTTGATGTACCACTTGACCCTGAGCTCAGCTTCATCCTTTATATCTGATCCATCGTCAAGGCCACTTTCTTCACCTCCAAAACATCCCCAACCGGAACCCATACCTCTCCCCCTCTGCTTGCAAAACCCTAATCCACGCTGTTATCACCTCGGAGCTGGACTTCTCCACGCTCTTCTCTTGCTGGTCTCCTGCTTCTACCCTCCATAAAACTACAAGTCATTCAGACTATAGCGGCCGGTGTTCTTACTTCCACTAAGACCTCCATTCCGATCAACCTGCCCTTGCCAAGCTCCCCGTCTCAGAGAATCAAACTTAAGCCTCTCATCCTCACCTTCAAATCCTTCCATGGACTCGACTCTTCCTAAGTTCGCAATCTTCTTCAAAGCTATTTACATACCCTTGCTCCTCCAACACTGGCCTACTTCTTGTTCACTGCTCCCCCTATTCCGTCAGCTGCTCCTACTATGCCCTTGCCCTTTTGGAACTCTATCGATCAGTATTCCCACTTTGTCACCTTCCTCTCTGGTTTTTTGAGCTTATGCCAGTAATGTCCATGAGGGGTCTTCCACGTTCCCACCGTAACTTCGGTTTAAGATTGGTGGAATCCACTGGCGATACAGCTAAGATGGCTGTTTAAGCTGTTTCTCTGGAGTTTCCGCTGATCTTCCACCAAAGTTAGAGCTTTGGCTCAGTTGGTAGCACTCTCGCCGCTGAGTCAGAAGGTCATGGATTCAAGGGCCACTCCAGAGACTTGAGCACATAATCTTGGCTGACACTTCAGTGCTGTACTGAGGGAGTGCTGCATTGTCGGAGGTGCAGTCTTTTGGATGAGGTAGTCATAAAAGATCCCATGGAACTATTCGAAGAAGTGCAGGGGAGTTTTCCTCAGTGTCCTGGCCAACATGTATTCCTCAGGCAGCAACAGTAAAACAGATTATCTAGTCATTTATCACATTGCTGCTTGTGGGACCTTGCTTCGCGCAAATCGGCTGCCGCAATACCTACATTGCAACAGTGACTATACTTCAAAAAGTACTTAATTGTCTGTAAAGTGCTTTTGGATGTCCTGAGGTTGTGAAAGGCGCAATATAAATACAAGTTCTTTCTTTTACAGTGGGAGATCAGGGATTCCCCATGGAAATTCTAATCCTAGGCTGAACCATTTTCTTCCAGAGTTGTACATTCCGCTGCTCAAGAATGAACTGTTCTAATATTTGTACAGGTTTACTGGCTGGTTAGCTGTTTAAGAAACATAAAAAGATGATTATTGTCATTGTGGCGTCACTGACTGCTATTTTTCAATCCCACTAGCAAAATTGTATTCTCAGAAATTGTACATTTCACATCCATGTATTCCCGTGATTTCTTTAGCAAATACTAATTTCATTGAAAAATTGACATAGTTCCCACTTTTCGATAAAATTCTAGCTCCATGTGTCTTCTCAATACAGTCGATCAGTTTAGTTCAGTCTGTTATCGTCAAGATTCTGAAGATTGAATCTTGGTGAATTTAATTTGCTTTTGCTGTTGTCTTGATGCCAGTATTAGGTTATATTCAGTCAATAAATGGACAATCTTTATATGCACATAATACATACTCTAACCAGTCATTCAAATAACATCAATTTCCGGTTTATCTTTTTACTACTCAATAATAGAAAACACATTAGAAATTGGGTGCAATTCTTGAAATAATAGATTAAAGAATCAAAAGTGAGCACACTGCCACTGAACATGATGTTGAGATAATTAAACAAAAAGGTACTGGACAATTAATCACCTTAATCATCAACGCACGCAGGGAAATTCTTCAACTTAATCTGCTTTCATCTGGTTTTGGCAATCTTCATTGTTGCTTCATGTAACATAAAAGAACGTTCAGCCTCCTTGAGAGAACTAAGGTTAATTTTGGACTTCTTAATGGTAGCACCCTATTTTATGAGGCTGCCAGTGCCATTTGATAGGCGTGTTGCCAATATAAAAGATGTTATTTCCTGCAGAAATTGCACAACATAGATCAGAACTGCTGTAGTCTGTGTGTGGGAGCTCTTCTTTTGAATCCAAACAATCCCTTCAGCAAAAGGCGTCATTTGTCCGTGTCACAAGCTAGTTTATTTTAAATCCAGGGGCAACTATCCTTCCCTAAAATCAATATATATTCTGCCTGTTCAGTGTTTGTGAAGTCCAGTGTCAGAATGAAATCTGATGTTACAGGGGTTTTCCTGTGTAGTCACATCAGAGAAATACTCCAACCACCTCTTACCACGTATAAGGGTACATTTTCTGATCAGCTGCACCACATTCGCAGACGCAGACTGGGCATGGGGAGAATTGGAAAATTTGATGCACAGGTCATCAGCATGTGTGATGCTTGATTCCTTCTGGCCATGATTTTAAGGACAAGTGCATCTTGTGTGCTAGCGTGGTAGCACACATTATGTGCCATTGCCTCTTTAAGACCCAGAATTCTTGCTAAAATATTTAAATAAATAGCTGTCATAATTTCTTTTTGTGCCAGGACTGCACTGATTGCCTTCAAAGCCTATATTTAATGGGTACAAGGGGAGCACTATGTGCAGTGGGAGTCTTAAAGGCGCACATACTTTGAATGGTTTCTTCTTGCAATGTTTAGTGCCTTGTTTTCATTAGTGATTTTACTGACATTTTTCTTACTATGTATTTTTGGAGGATGATTTTTATTTAATCATCGCAATAAGTTTGTCCTTAAATGTCCTAAACAAAAGTCCATTATTATCTGCTAAGTCCCTGCCCTGTATCCCACATCACAAAACCACAAAACCACCTCCACTATACTTAAATCCCACAATGCTACAATTCTATTCCCACTTCTCCCACATCCCAGCACTACCATTAACACACTCCGTAATCCCAATCCTGCTCCTTTTGCTGCTGTGGTCTCCAAACTGTGCTACAAGTGCACTGGACACCACATCAGCTTGGGTGACTTTTAGTCGTCCAGGTCTCCTGCCTGACACAGGTTTGCTTAAATATACAAATTAGGGTTCGATGCTTGTTGTAGGGCCATGAATGCAAAATTCAGGTACAAATGGGCAGAGCTTGTGCCGCACACTCTGCCCAGTTGTACCAGGCACTGAGTGGGCTAACCAGCAATCCTTAGACCATTGGCGGCCACTCAAAAAAGAGCCCATGATATTTTCAGTTTTTATTTTGTGGGGGAGGCAGGAGTGCTGCTCCTGGGCCCACAAAAAAAAACAACAGGCCGTTGCCGGCCCATTCGAGGCCCTCCATGGGATCGCTTCACCCAGCCTCCCAGGCTCGATCTGCTGGCAAGCTCAGCGTATCCCACCCTCCCAAATGCCAAGTTGCAGCAGGGCGCCTGTGCCTACAGCTCGCCGATGGCATTTAAATGAGTCCCAAAGCCAAATTAGTTTGGCCCTCAGGCCAGCACAGGGCCATCACCTGTTTTGGAAAAAGTCAAATTTCTCCCTCCAGTGCTGGATAAGTGCGGAGTATTCAGGCTAAGGCAGTTATATGCTAACATAGGAAGTGTGTATGTTGAATCTATTGCACTGTACCTCTTGCAAATGAAACAATTGTCTGCCTCAGCATATATTCAGTGTGGTTAGCATTTATTACCTCATATGCCACTTTATAATAGACCTCAATTCACAATTAAATTACAAGCACACATCCCAGGGCAGATTTTCTATTAGCTAAATGTCTACAGGAATGGCATAATTAATGACAACATGCAACCTGCTCCTATTCAGTCCACTGATAACTTTCATTATTAGGTGCAGGTTGCCATCTGAGAGATGCTATGTTTTGGAAATATTATTTAGTGTGAAATGAGGTGACTGAGGTAAATTACATTGTCGGAGAACTTAGTTCTTCGGTTACAGTCTTATCATATGGTACGTTTCACTTGCAGATAAGCTTCCTTTATCCTTAATAGTGTGACATTACAGGGACCAGTCTTTCATTGCTAACTTTGACCTTTAGCCTTTAGCAGTGAAACAAAACGACCCTACTTTTGTAATGAATTTTAACAAGAAAGAATTCAAATATATGTAAAAATGCACACTATAATAGTATCCAAATACTTAATATATATCCTATATTTTAACACTGGCTACTCCACAAATTTCCTTTGATAAGCTAACTGAATGGGTGGAGCAAATCATTTGCCAGCTAAAGATAGATACAAACAAACTGAAAATAAAAATACTACTGGTTATGCATCCGTATACAAATATGTGCAATAGTAACAAAAAATGTTCGTCATAAAAGTCTTCTGAATAAATTAAAATTATTTTCAAAAAATAATCTATTGTCTTCCAAACAATAGATTTTGATGCCTGCAGTCTGTGCAAGGCAGAAGATATTAATTGTATGCAAGCCTGAGATTAGCATTCATGGAGCAGGTCTCTTATGTGCAGCAATGATTAATGCATTGGCAATACTCAGGTGTTGTTCCTGCCATAGTCCAGGAATGAAGGCTCATGTGGCCAGGAACATTAAATATGTTTAATGGACGCTCTTTCTCTTCAAAACAATTGAAGCTTGGGGCTCTGTTGAGATTTCTCAGAAGCATGCATTGCTGTAGTGAAATGAAACAGCCTTTCAGAATATTATTAAACCATATTCTTTACAGTTTCTCTTGGGAGCAGTGAAAAAAAATCTGTAGCAAATGAAATTGCAAATATTGAACCTCATCACTGATTAGGAGAAAATAAATCTAATCTCCTTGAAATGATATATTATTAAAAACAAAACCATACCGCATCAAATAATTTCAAATAATTTACTGCCGTGAATAATTTAATTGGGTAATATTTTATAAAGGAGGTTTTAAGGACAAATTTCTAATTTGAAGAGATTAATTTAAAAGCCTTAATCTAGAAAGATTTGTTTTTAGATAAGGACCACTCTTAGCCAGTGTATTAAACATAATGTAATCCTTAAGTGTTTCTGGCAAGACATTTCTGACAGTTACAATGGAAGGTGTAATTATATTAGTAAAGAAATTACAAATACAAAAAGCAAGGAAGAAAAATCAAATTCACAAGATTTTGTTGAATTCTGCATCACTGATACTGCCAAACAATTCAGCAGGATTTATCAAATATGATTTATCTTTATCACCAAAGAGGTTTCTCCAATGACAATTCCATGTCAGTATGCTGTATTTTTAATGGCGCAGAATTTGCTGTAGCAGGGCAACAAATGGCAACAGCTGTGAGTTAGACTTGCCCTTGCCCATTTAATCTTGATGATATTTTGAACTGCAAGTTACTGAAAGTGGGAGATGGAAATGACGCAGCAACCTATACAGGGCATCTGGGGTCTGAGTGAACAAGGCAAGCAACTGTGTACCTCCTTATGCAATCAGATTGAAGGATTGTGAAATTAGCAGCGCAAGGACTGAGAAGGAAGTGTAAATTAGAGTGGGTGAATTCAATGTCCAATCAGGTACAGAAAGTGAAATAAAGAGAGGGGAAGAAAGATTGGATTACGAGAGAGAGTAAAAAGAGACAGAAAGGAAAAGTAAAAAAATAACATAATTAAAATTTGCTCCCTGTCCCACATTGTGTCTCTGTCCCACATTGTGTCTCTGTCCCGCAACGTGTCTCTGTCCCGCAACGTGTCTCTGTCCCGCAACGTGTCTCTGTCCCGCAACGTCTGCCTGTCCCGCAACGTCTGCCTGTCCCGCAACGTCTGCCTGTCCCGCAACGTCTCCCTGTCCCTCAATGTGTCTCTGTCCCACAACGTTTTCCTGTCCCTCAATGTGTCTCTGTCCCACAATGTCTCCCTGTCCCTCAATGTGTCTCTGTCCCACAATGTCTCCCTGTCACACAATGTCTCTCTGTCCACAATGTCTCCCTGTCCCACAATGTCTCCCTGTCCCACAATGTCTCTCTGTCCACAATGTCTCCCTGTCCCACAATGTCTCCCTGTCCCACAATGTTTTCCTGTCCCTCAATGTGTCCCTGTCCCACAATGTTTTCCTGTCCCACAATGTGTCTCTGTCCCACAATGTCTCCCTGTCACACAATGTCTCTCTGTCCACAATGTCTCCCTGTCCCACAATGTCTCCCTGTCCCACAATGTCTCCCTGTCCCACAATGTCTCCCTGTCCCACAATGTTTTCCTGTCCCTCAATGTGTCCCTGTCCCTCAATGTCTCTCTGTCCCTCAATGTCTCTCTGTCTCACAATGTTTTCCTGTCCCACAATGTCTCCCTGTCCCACAATGTCTCCCTGTCCCACAATGTGTCTCTGTCCCACAATGTCTCCCTGTCCCACAGTGTCTCTCTGTCCCTCAATGTCTCCCTGTCCCACGATGTTTTCCTGTCCCTCAATGTGTCTCTGTCCCACAATGTCTCCCTGTCCCGCAACATCTCCCTGTCCCTCAATGTGTCCCTGTCCCACAATGTTTTCCTGTCCCTCAACGTGTCTCTGTCCCACAATGCCTCCCTGTCCCACAACGTCTCCCTGTCCCTCAATGTCTCCCTGTCCCACAATGTCTCCCTGTCCCTCAATGTCTCCCTGTCCCACAGTGTGTCTCCCTGTCCCACAATGTCTCCCTGTCCCGCAACATCTCCCTGTCCCGCAACGTCTCCCTGTCCCGCAACGTCTCCCTGTCCCACAATGTCTCCCTGTCCCACAACGTCTCCCTGTCCCTCAATGTCTCCCTGTCCCACAGTGTGTCTCTGTCCCTCAATGTCTCCCTGTCCCACAATGTCTCCTTCCCTCAATGTGTCCCTGTCCCACAATGTTTTCCTGTCCCTCAACGTGTCTCTGTCCCTCAATGTCTCCCTGTCCCACAATGTCTCCCTGTCCCACAATGTCTCCCTGTCCCACAATGTCTCTCTGTCCCTCAATGACTCTCTGTCCCTCAATGACTCTCTGTCCCTCAATGACTCTCTGTCCCTCAATGTCTCCAGGTCCCTCAATGTCTCCAGGTCCCTCAATGTCTCTCTGTCCCACAACGTCTCCCTGTCCCTCATTGTCTCCCTGTCCCTCATTGTCTCCCTGTCCCTCAATATCTCCCTGTCCCTCATTGTCTCCCTGTCCCTCATTGTCTCCCTGTCCCACATTGTGTCACTACCCCTCATTGTCTTCCTGTCCCTCAATATCTCCCTGTCCCTCATTGTCTCCCTGTCCCACATTGTGTCACTACCCCTCATTGTCTTCCTGTCCCTCAATATCTCCCTGTCCCTCATTGTCTCCCTGTCCCTCATTGTGTCACTACCCCTCAATGTCTTCCTGTCCCTCAATATCTCCCTGTCCCTCATTGTCTCCCTGTCCCTCAATATCTCCCTGTCCCTCATTGTCTCCCTGTCCCTCATTGTGTCACTACCCCTCATTGTCTTCCTGTCCCTCAATATCTCCCTGTCCCTCATTGTCTCCCTGTCCCTCATTGTGTCACTACCCCTCAATGTCTCCCTGTCCCTCAACGTGTCCCTGTCCCACAACGTGTTCCCGTCCCACAATATATCCCTATCCCACAATGTTTCCCTGTCCCACTGCTGCTGATTTCTTGCTGCACCAGCTTTACCTGTTTGGATTCCACAACTTTGGTGATGTTTATCCATATTATTGGACACTTAAGTTTGATTCATAAGGACAGTCTTCCTCAATTCTATGGAGAATGATAGGTCTGGCCCAAAAGTTAAAATTCTAAACTGGGGAAAGGCCAATTTTGATGGTATTAGACAGGAACTTTCAGAAGTTGATTGGGAGAGTCTGTTGGCAGGCAAAGGGACGTCTGGTAAGTGGGAGGCTTTCAAAAGTGTGTTAACCAGGGTTCAGGGTAAGCACATTCCTTATAAAGTGAAGGGCAAGGCTGGTAGAAGTAGGGAACCTTGGATGACTCGGGAGATTGAGGCCCTAGTCAAAAAGAAGAAGGAGGCATATGACATGCATAGACAGCTGGGATCAAGTGGATCCCTTGAAGAGTATAGAGATTGCCGGAGTAGAGTTAAGGGAGAAATCAGGAGGGCAAAAAGGGGACATGAGATTGCTTTGGCAGATAAGGCAAAGGTGAATCCAAAGAGCTTCTACAAATACATAAAGGGCAAAAGAGTAACTAGGGAGAGAGTAGGGCCTCTTAAGGATCAACAAGGTCATCTATGTGCAGAACCACAAGAGATGGGTGAGATCCTGAATGAATATTTCACATCGGTATTTACGGTTGATAAAGGCATGGATGTTAGGGAACTTGGGGAAATAAATAGTGATGTCTTGAGGAGTGTACATATTACAGAGAGGGAGGTGCTGGAAGTCTTAACGCGCATCAAGGTAGATAAATCTCCGGGACCTGATGAAATGTATCCCAGGACGTTATGGGAGGTTAGGGAGGAAATTGCGGGTCCCCTAGCAGAGATATTTGAATCATCGACAACTACAGGTGAGGTGCCTGAAGATTGGAGGGTAGCAAATGTTGTGCCTTTGTTTAAGAAGGGCGGTAGGGAAAAGCCTGGGAACTACAGACCGGTGAGCCTGACATCTGTAGTGGGTAAGTTGTTAGAGGGTATTCTGAGAGACAGGATCTACAGGCATTTGGAGAGGCAGGGACTGATTAGGAACAGTCAGCATGGTTTTGTGAGAGGAAAATCATGTCTCACGAATTTGATTGAGTTTTTTGAAGGGGTAACCAAGAAGATAGATAAGGGCTGTGCAGTAGACGTGGCCTACATGGACTTTAGCAAAGCCTTTGACAAGGTACCGCATGGTAGGTTGTTACATAAGGTTAAATCTCACGGGATCCAAGGTGAGGTAGCCAATTGGATACAAAATTGGATTGACGACAGAAGACAGAGGGTGGTTGTAGAGGGTTGTTTTTCAAACTGGAGGCCTGTGACCAGCGGTGTGCCTCAGGGATCGGTGCTGGGTCCGCTGTTATTTGTTATTTATATTAATGATTTGGATGAGAATTTAGGAGGCATGGTTAGTAAGTTTGCAGATGACACCAAGATTGGTGGCATTGTGGACAGTGAAGAAGGTTATCTAGGATTGCAACGGGATCTTGATAAATTGGGCCAGTGGGCCGATGAATGGCAGATGGAGTTTAATTTAGATAAATGTGAGGTGATGCATTTTGGTAGATCGAATCGGGCCAGGACCTACTCCGTTAATGGTAGGGCATTGGGGAGAGTTATAGAACAAAGAGATCTAGGAGTACAGGTTCATAGCTCCTTGAAAGTGGAGTCACAGGTGGATAGGGTGGTGAAGAAGGCATTCAGCATGCTTGGTTTCATTGGTCAGAACATTGAATACAGGAGTTGGGATGTCTTGTTGAAGTTGTACAAGACATTAGTAAGGCCACACTTGGAATACTGTGTACCGTTCTGGTCACCCTATTATAGAAAGGATATTATTAAACTAGAAAGAGTGCAGAAAAGATTTACTAGGATGCTACCGGGACTTGATGGTTTGACTTATAGGGAGAGGTTGGATAGACTGAGACTTTTTTCCCTGGAGAGTAGGAGGTTTAGGGGTGATCTTATAGAAGCCTATAAAATAATGAGGGGCATAGATAAGGTCGATAGTCAAAATCTTTTCCCAAAGGTAGGGGAGTCTATAACGAGGGGGCATAGATTTAAGGTGAGAGGGGAGAGATACAAAAGGGTCCAGAGGGGCAATTTTTTTCACTCAAAGGGTGGTGAGTGTCTGGAACGAGCTGCCAGAGGCAGTAGTAGAGGCGGGTACAATTTTGTCTTTTAAAAAGCATTTGGACAGTTACATGGGTAAGATGGGTATAGAGGGATATGGGCCAAGTGCAGGCAATTGGGACTAGCTTAGTGGTATAAACTGGGCGACATGGACATGTTGGGCCGAAGGGCCTGTTTCCATGTTGTAAACTTCTATGATTCTATGATTCTATAATTCAATTATTTGTGATAGAACAATAGAGGGAGTTGAAGTTCGAGGGGCAGTATGTCCTCATGTTCTTTGCCATGAGAATCCGCAGGGATCTCCACATTTACAATGGATACCACCATTAAGGACCATGGTGGTGTCGAATACTTCTGTGATACTGCCTGTTTCTCACTCCCTCTGCTTCACAGTTGGTGACTGCCCCTTTTGCCACTGTCTTGCCCCCTCCCATCCCTTTGGAATTCTCTTCCTCTATCACTTTGCCTTGCTACTTCTCATCCATCCTTTAAAGGCCTCCTAAAAGCCTAACTCATTGATCCTTTTTATCGGCCCACCTCTCCCTTAATTCTTCCTGTCTTCTGCTTAGCATCCCCATATAAAGTACTCTGAAGCTGCTCTTATACTACGCAAAACCCATGCAGCTACACCAGTTCCTGGTGCATGGGTCTTTCGCACCACCAAAGTTATATCTGCCAGGGCTTACTAAGGCCAACAGCCAGGAACACTCATTTTTACCATGTATTCCCAGCAGCCAGCCTTAGCAGATCCGACGGTTCACCCTAAGGTAGCAACCAGCAACACGAGACCCACATGGGACTCACATGGTAGAAAAGCAGCTTGAGATGTTTTTCTATGTAATGCGTGCTTTAAAAATGCAAATTCCTGTGGTCGTATAATCATTTTCACAGCTGTTTACTATTTTGTAACTGTCTGTAAGAACCTCTGCAGTTTTTTTTCCATGGTTCAACTTTTTATTCTTAGGTGTGTATACAGCGATAACTCGCAGTTATATAGTGCCTTTAGCTTAGTAAAATATCCCTTGGCAACCATTTTTAGCTGAGCTGGTGAGCTGCTACCAGATCTGTGCCAATTCCAGTCAGCCAGATTGTGTAGGAGATTAGCCTAGTTGAGTCACTCACTGATTTTCCCTTCTTCATTATTGCATAGCCTCTGCTTGATACCTCAATGAAGGTTACTTGAAACAAAATTCCATCGTCTTGCAAGGCATATAATTTGTGCATATGATAAGCTCATTTACAATAGGTGCAGCAGCGGTACACAGAACTGGGAAAGTGATTTTGCAGCATTGTGGAGTGGCCTAAATTCAGAAACAACTACTTACTTGGTGCCAGCAATATTGGTACCTTATACAGTGCCAGAGTATTTGACCTGATTGAGGAGAAGGAACAGCAGGAAGAATCAAAGAATCATAGAATGGTCACAATACAGAAGGAGGTCATTCAGCCCATCGAGCCCTTGCTGGCTCTTTGTAAGAGCAATCCAGTTAGTCCCACTCCCCCGCTCTTTCCCCATAGCCCTGCAAATTTATTCCCTTCAAGTATTTATTCAATTCCCTTTTGAAAGCCATGATTAAATCTGCTTCCACCACCCTTTCAGGCAGCGCAATCCAGATCATAACTACTCGCTGCGTAAAAAAGTTTTTCTTCATGTCGCATTTGGTTCTTTTGCCAATCACCTTAAATCTGTGTCCTCTGGCTCTTGACCCTTCTGTCAATGGGAACAATTCTCCAGTCCTCTGGCACCACCCCAATATCTAAGGAGGAGTGGAAGATTATGGCCAACATCTCTGCAATTTCCACCCTTACTTCCCTCAGCAACATAGGATGCATCCCATCCAGACCAGGTGACATACCTACTTTAAGTAGAGCCAGCTATTCTAGTACCTCCTCTTTATCAATTTTTAGCCCATCCAGTATCTCAACTACCTCTTTTTTTAGTGTGACTTTGGCAGCATCTTCTTCCTTGGTAAAGACAGATGCAAAGTACTCATTTAGTACCTCGGCCATGCCCTCTGCCTCCATGCATAGATCTCCTTTTTGATCCCCAATTGGCCCCACCCCTCCTCTTACTACCCATTTACTATTTATATGCCTATAGAAGACTTTTGGATTCCCTTTTATGTTAGCTGCCAGTCTATTCTCTTACTCTCTCTTTGCCCCTCTTATTTTCTTTTTCACTTCTCCTCTGTACTTTCTATATTCAGCCTGGTTCTCACTTGTATTATCAACCTGATATCTGTCATACACCCCCTTTTTCTGCTTCATCTTACTCTCTATCTCTTTCGTCATCCAGGGAGCTCTGGCTATGGATGCCCCACCTTTCCCCATTGTGGGACTGTACCTAGACTGTACCCGAACCATCTCCTCTTTAAAATCGCCCATTGTTCGATTACAGTTTTGCCTGCCAATCTTTGATTCCAATTCACCCGGGCCAGATCCGTTCTCAGCCTACTGAAATTGATCCTCCTCCAGTTAACTATTTTTACTCCAGGTTGCTCCGTGTCCTTTTCCATAACTAATCTAAACCTTATGATACTATGATCACTGTTTCCTAAATGTTCCCCCACTGACACTTGCTCCACTTCACCCACTTCATCCCCAGAACTAGATCCAGCAATGCCCCCTTCCTCGTTGGGCCAAAAACATACTGATCAAGAAAGTTCTCCTGAACACACTTCAGAAATTCCTCCCCCTCTTTGCCCTTTACACTATTACTATCCCAGTCCATATTAGGATAATGGAAGTCCCCCATAATCACTACTCTATATTTCTTGCACCTCTCTGTTATTTCTCTGCAAATTCAGTGTAGTCGAAAAAAATTGTTTGCCTGTCCTGGTGATGGCCTTTGCATGAAAGGAGAGCATGGGAGCTATGAAGGCGGACATACAGGACCCAGAAGTACCTTATTTAACATGAGTACCGTGTCTGAAGCAGCTACACTAAACTCAGTGCTTCAGGATACTTCATCTCTGTTGGAATGTAGTAACTGAACTCTGACAGCTGTTGCAACCAGACCAAGACACCCATCCTCACATTAGCACTGCATTCCTAGTGCTTGTTATTTACCATAGCCCTAATATCACTGGCTCCTTCAATCACTAACTAGATTTTCCTGGCACAGCCAGTTTGCCATGCACCATTGTGTTAGACTGTGACCGTTATTCTCTTTCACCATTGGAATACATACAAAAATATCAGCAAAGGCCATCACCAGGACAGGCAAACAATTTTTTTCCACTACACTGAATTTCCAGGGCTATAGGACATAATTGATATAATGCATATACCTTTCAGGGCCAATTTTTTAATCTACTTAAGAAGTGCAATAATAGTATGTGACTGCCACCACTATGTACGTGATGGCCAGGTTCACTGGGAGCTCACTTAACACATATATTGTTAGCTAATTGGCCCTTCTGCAATTGCAGTGAGGCAACGTTGGATGATTAGCTACTTCAAGATATAGCATACTTCATTCACATTGATCATCCTGATATGCATCCCCCATAGCCTAGGTGAACAGCAACATAACAAAGCACATATACAAACTAGGGATAATCATCAGGCAGACATTTGGTACTCTGACCAAATGGGAGAGCTTTGCAATAAAGTCCAAAAGGTCTCAAGAATAATTTTGGCATGCTGCATGCTCCGTGATATCACAATAGAAAGACACTTTCATCTTGGAAGCTGTTGAGGAGCTGCGTCAAGACTTGGCAAGGGAAAAAGAAGCTGCTGGCTTGGATATTTCAAAATCAATTAACCCAGTGCAGCTAGGGAGTGAAGATTTAATTCCCCAAAATACTTGTCTCTTTAAGTAGTCAGTGGTGTACAGATTAACTGACTAGTACCTCCTATGTATTGTCAGATACATGGTGGGAATGACATTGCTATATACTGTCTCTACCGTACTTCTGGTGACTAAATGAAGAACTGAATAGTTCCAAAGTGTAAGTAATGCCTGTTTATTTCTGTAATACGGTTAGATTTTTGTGATGCACCACAGTGCTGACCCCATGCAGATCTTCAAGTGCCTCCAAGGCCTTTAGCATGCAAGCTATTCCTAAATGCATCCCTAATGGAAGGAAGAGGTGTCTTGGCTGACTGTAAACCCTGCAAAAGGAGTGACCTGGGATTTGGAGAGTCCATGGGCTCCCCCTGTTTCAGACCCAGAGGGGCCGGTATTTGCACCAGCAACGACCTGGCCTACTACAGCTGAGTGGTCCCAGTTATGGTTACCTTGCTGTATAGTGTCACTTTCGCAGAAAAAGGTGATGGCATTGACATGGTGTTGACATGACTGCCAAACATCTGTACCAGGGCTACTGCACCAATGGAAGGCAAGTCCTTACAATGGCTAATGATCTTTGTAAGCACAGACCCCATTGGACTTCCACAAAGTGTGCCAATCTTTCACTAACAGTAGTGCCAATTATCTGTCCAAGTAAATTGAAGCCAGCACTTACCAAATCTTGGATTGTAGACCCCAATGCATCCATATCACTGGGAGAATACTGTGTCTGTGTACTTGTAGTTGGGCTGCAGATATAAAGGACCTTCTCACTGGGAAAATCAATGCAGAGAACTCTTGCTCAACATAGCGCAAATCTGGGTTGTGGAATCCTCCGCAATTTCTCCCCAGACTTTGCCGCGTGTGTTCTATGGTAACGAATGACTGATGTAGGCTTTGATATTCAAACAGCTTGATGTAATTATAGGCAGATCATTGGAAACCTGAATCAGGAGGTGAAGCATCATGTTTAGGAACTGTGCTGGATTTCTACCCAGCACCAAATTTTCCTTTGCTAACCAACAGCACTCACTTTCCCTCACCTGTGTTTTGTGACTCAAACTATGTTTCTTCCACACAATTCATAGAATCATACAAATTTAAGCACAGAAGGAGGCCATTTGGCCCATTGTGTCTGTGCCGAACGAAAAAGAGCTACCCAGCCTAATCCCACTTTCCAACTCTTGGTCCTTGTCCCTGTAGGTTACGGCACTTCAAGTGCATATCCAAGTACTTTTTAAATGCGATGAGGGTTTCTGCCTCTACCCCCTTTCAGGCAGTGAGTTCCAGACCCTCACCACCCTCTGGGTGAAAAAAATTCTCCTCAACTCCCCTCTAATCCTTCTACCAATTACTTTAAATCTATGCCCCCTGGTTATTGACCTCTCTGCTAAGGAAAATAGGTCCTTCCTATCCACTTTATCTAGGCCCCTCATAATTTTATACACCTCAATTAAATCTCCCCTCAGCCTCCTCTGTTTCAAAGAAAATAACCCCAGCCTATCCAATCTTTCCTCATAGCTAAAATTCTCTAGTCCTGCAACACCCTCGTAAATCTCTGTACCCTCTCTGGTGCAATCACATCTTTCCTGAAATGTGGTGACCAGAACTATGCGCAGTACTCTAGCTGTCTCTCAGAATATTTTCCAATAATTTGCCCACTACCGAGGTTAGGCTGACTGGCCTGTAATTACTCGGTCTATCACTTTCTCCCTTTTTAAACAATGATACAACATTACCAGTCCTCCAATCCTCCGGCACCACATCTGTAGCCAGAGAGGATCGGAAAATGATGGTCAGAGCCTCCGCTATTTTCTCCCTTGCTTCTCTTAACAGCCTGGGATACATTTCAACTGGGCCTGGTGATTTATCTACTTTCAAGGATGCTAATTCCCTTAATATTTCCTCTCTCACTATGTTTATCCCATCCAATATTTCACATTCTTCTTCCTTAACTACAATGTTTGCATCGTCCCCCTCTTTTGTGAAGACAGACGCAAAATATTCATTAAGAACCATACCCACGTCTTCCGCCTCTACACATAGGTTACCTTTTTGGTCTCTAATAGACCCTACTCTTTCCTTAATTATCCTCTTGCTCTTTATATATTCATAAAACATCTTTGGGTTTTCCTTGATTTTACTTGCCAATATTTTTCCATGCCCTCTCTTTGATTTCCTAATTTCCTTTTTAATTTCACCCCTGCATTTTCTATACTCCTCTAGGCTTTTTGCAGTATTGAGCACTCGGTGTCTGACATAAGCTTCTCTTTTTTACCTTATCCTACCCTGTATGCGCGTGGACATCCATGGGGCTCTAGATTTGGGAGTCGCACCTTTTTCTGAACTCTCATTATTTCCTCCTTGAATGCCTACAACTGCTCTGACACTGATTTCCCTTCAAGTAGCTGCTTCCAGTCCACTTTTGCTAAATCACATCTCACCTTAGTAAAATTGGCCTTTCCTCAATTGAGAACTTTTACTCCTGATCTATCTTTGTCCTTTTCCATAACTACACTAAATCTAACTGAATTATGATCACTACCACCAAAATGCTCTCCCACTGATACCCCTTCCACCTGCCCAGCTTAATTCCCTAAAACTAAGTCCGGAACTGCCCCCTCTCTTGTTGGGCTTGTTACGTACTGGCTAAAGAAGTTCTCCTGAATGCATTTTAAGAATTCTGCACTCTGAATACTTTTTACACTAATTCTATCTCAGTTAATATTAGAGTAGTTGAAATCCTCTACTATTACTGCCCTATTGTTTTTGCACTTCTCCAAAATTTCCCACATATTTGTGCTTCTATCGCCCTCTGACTGTTTGGGGTCTATAGTACACTCCAAGCAGTGTGATTGCCCCTTTTTTGTTCTTCAGTTCAACCCATATGGCCTCATTTGATGATTCTTTTAAGATATCATCCCTCCTCACAGCTGTAATTGTTTCTTTAACCAATATTGCGACCCCACCTCCTTTTTAATCCCCCTCTCTAACTCGTCTGAAAACCCTGTAATCAAGATAGTAACAATTACTACTGTGATCCTCCAAAGTACATTATATAAATTGTGCTTGGTGGTACTGTGCTCTGAGACCGTGATAGCGGGAGCCAGCTTCATCATTTCCTGTGCTTTTAGAAAATTAAAAGGTATCACATTTTGAATATGTGCTTAACTTATGGATATTGCAGCAGCACTTTCAGAACGTACTATTCTCTGGGGTGCTTCAGGTGCTCATATGAATCATAGTTTAAAATTCATACTAACAAAGTGTGAACATAATATTGCAAACCATGACTTTCCATGCATATTTTACAATTCTCCATAATAAAATTTGAGATGTTGGAGTAGATTTTCATTTGGGCCCATTTTTGGAGGTAGCAGTGCTCCAACCAAGAGGCCCGAGGATCGCCAGGAATTGTGGGTTAGAGTTTCCGCTCTGGACGCAATTGGCATTTGGATGCAAATTGTGCCCAAAAATTGCGCCGGTGGAGTTTTAGTCTGAGTTTCTGCTAAAATGCATTAACATAATCACAAACGTAAAATCTTCCTTGAATCAGTGCAATCCGGCAGTTTAACAGAGCATAATCGTTTTTTTTTCTTTGCAATAAAAAATTTTCATTGATGTATTTAAGAGTGGTAACCTGGTGCAGTTTTATTAATACAGCTGAAAATGGGTTTATCAAAACAATAAGCATTTTTTAATAAGAGTATCTAGTCCTCCACCTGTGGGTAACCTGATTTTAAATCACTGAAAATGACTTGAAAAACTATACTGAACCATTTACTACTTTCATTGGTGTGCATTAGTCAGTTTCTTAGTAAATTAAATATTTTTTAATATTTAAAAATGTTTAAAATGTGCCTACTAGTGCCTGAGTGCCTAAGAAAACAAGCTTAATTTGCAGACCCTCATTGAACGGTGCAATTGGTGGAAACTCGCCATCCTCGTTATTTCGTTCAAGTGGCTGGGCAGTGGAATTCGAGTTTCCGCGATGTTTTGCGCTGATTCGGCCGGATTGCGCAGAAAAAGCCAACGTAATTTAGCGGAAACTCTGGGCCACCTACACATCTACATATTCAGGGCGAATTGCCGGCACTGGCCACACCCTCACAGGCAGCTTGCCCCATGAGAAAAATCAATTTTAGGTCACCTGCCTCGCCTGCAGCGGCCCTCGGGTAAGTTGTGGGAGCTAGGTTGGAGTGGGCAAATGGTGGGGGGGGGGGGGGGCAATCGCTAGGATTGTAAATTCATCGGGCACACTCCTACTCCTCCTGGCTCTGCAGAAAGGCTTTTTGTAATAAATAATATAAAACTTAACTGTAGTTGGTGGCCACAGGAGCTGCTAAAGAATCCTAAGCGGGGCAGGCCTGACATTTGCCTTGCTCATCAGTAACAAATTTTACACATGGATTCCTCAACAGGCGTTAGCCCCCTAATTAACATGTTCAAGTGGCCAAATGGAGGCCGCCTAAAAAAATGAACCCCACAAATTTAGCAGTGGGCCCAACGCCTGCGCAGATCGGGTGCAAGCCATCCCACTGCTAAATTGTAATGCTTTGCGCCTGTTTTACACCCAAAAAATGGGCACAATGCATACCAATTTCTCCAACATTGCCTCTTCGTAAGGAGTGTAAAGAAAGTTGCAGCTAACAACGTATACAGTTGAACAACTTTTGAAAACGAACCATATCACAAGGGTAAGTTGCCTCAGCTGGCTGCTTCCTCCACCTGCCCACTGCTGCTCCTGCTGATTAAATGTCCTCTTCTCCTGCAAGGACAACAGTATGTGGTAAATGAGAGGGCATAGTATAGTGGCAATCTAAGTGTGTTTTATAGTGTCTGAAACATTGCAGATGGATCAAGACAAATACTTTACCTTGCTGGCTGTAGTATTAATACATGATTGGCTGCAATGAAATGGCCAGGTCTTGCTGTGTGAAAAGGTATTTACTTTTATTTACTTTGCAATACACATATACCTTGTTGTGATACAGTTCTCTTTCAAAGCTGTTTAACTATATACTTTTGTCCACTGCTACTTCCTTTTTGTTTCCATATATGGTGCAGTCAGATATTAAACTGTAACCAAATGGCTTACTTTGGTAATTATCCTAAGGCCAGCCATCATTTCCCTAATTTCTTCCCACATCCTGTGAGTATGTAACACTGTGTTCACTGTCTCCATTATTTCCTGCTACGTATCATATATCTCTTCCTTGTAGGGAGAAGGAATGGTCATCCATAGCATAAATAATGTATTTGTTCTGCATTACATCCTCCAATAATGTTTCAAGGGTAGCGGCATCAAATCTTGCTTTCCTCAGACGGTGTTATGCTACACTTGCATACCAATTTCTCATGCAGTACCTGGATTAAATAAGACTCTCTTATTTAAAGCAGGTAAATTATTTGTTACTATTAACAAGCAGTAGTGCTTTCTGATTTGATTCTAAGTCACTAATAACACATCAGTGGTACACAGAATGAAACAGAGCAAAATTACACATTATTGCTTACATGTTACGGCTCACAAATAACTTAAACAATGCATTTTTAATACCTGTTTACCACACACTAAGGAATTGGCACCGAACACTTACTGATGTGTCTCAGTTTTTTTTATTGTTACCCTGTTTCTTGCTTTAAAATTGCTGGCCAGAGGCAGGCTGGGAGTTTGTGCAGAAGTCACTCGTGTATTATGATGAATGGGAATGGGATCCATCAATCAGCAATATGCTGTAGATGGAATTCAGTATTTATGCTGTCACTGCAGGGGAATTTCATTATATCACCACAGGGAAACTGTACACTTAGCTCAAGGCCCCTTACTGCACCATAAGTCATGCTGGAATAGACATTACAATTATTAGTAGATCAGACAATTTTCAAATATATTTTTTGAATGTGGCCATGCTTAAGTGCATTAAGTCCTCAGCAGATCCACTCTTCTCACTGTCAGATTGCAGGTTTTTCTCATGCATTAGGTCCAACTAGCCAATTGAATCAGTTAATTCAATGAATCTATTCACTAATACTAATTAAAATTACTCTTGATAAAAAGGGACTTCACTCCAAACTATGACTTAACACAAGTCTTAATTTTGTTTCAAACTATCACATAATGAAAAGGTGATGTGACATCCAACCCGCGACCTCTACCACCTAGAAGGACAAGGGCAGCAGGTGCATGGGAACAACACCACCTGCACATTCCCCTCCAAGTCACACACCATCCCAACTTGGTCATATATCGCCGTTCCTTCATCGTCGCTGGGTCAAAATCCTTGAACTCCCTTCCTAACAACACTGTGGGAGAACCTTCACCACACGGACTGCAGCGGTTCAAGTAGAAGGCTCACCACCACTTTCACAAGGGTAATTAGGGATGGGCAATAAATGCTGATTTTACCAGTGACACCCGTATCCCGAGAATGAATTTTAAAAAAACACCGGACATGTTGTGATTAAATTATCCATTGGGCCAGTTAAATTACCTACTGTGAATCAATGAAAAGAAGTTTCTGTTTTGCACACTGTGTAGTGTAATTCATAAGTGAAGCTATTCAAATCAAACTAAGGCCAATGGTATGAGACTATCTTGTGGAGGTTGTCACTCACCACCTCGGATTCACACTAGTCGCAGTATAACTACACTATAACTGCAATTGGTGCAAAGCAAAGTTAACACAATTCCCAGGCAGTACTTCTTAAGTGTTTTAATAATAATTAATGATATCAATGAGCCAATTGTTCATCTACTCTTTGTTAACATTAAAATTTAACAGACATGCAGAGCTCTTGGATACATGCAACCACATATGTGCAGTGTTCTAGTTTTGCCTGCTCAATGTTACAAATAGGTCTTCTACCAACCCTCTTTATTTGTGCTCACACCAAGGCAGATTTCATGGCAGGCTGGCACCTGAAATGATCTAAAACATATAAACTATTTGATTAGCATACACAGGACTAACAATTACCATTTTCTCAAGCTACACATTGGAAAGATGTATGGGATGTCCACCATACTTTCCTGATCACTCTAATTGGCAGAAAAACAACATGCTGACAGACCAAGGCCTCAAATTTGCACAGGTCACAACCCCAGCATTTATACTGGGAACACACCTATTGGTGCCCTGGCTGGAGTATGTGGAGTCAGAGAGAGGGTACCTAATCTGCATCGGGCCAGTGGGTTCCAATGCCACTAGGGCACAAGTTGCATGCTTGCCTTGCTCCACAGGGAAAAACCGGAGCAGAACCTTTACATTATGGAAGTGCCTGAAAGCCCCATGAGGTGCTCATTTGTGCCTATCAGGAAGATGGTGCACCTCATATCATGGTGTATTGGTCTTCAGGGTTCCTTTGAGGCTGAGGAAATGGGAACAGTTAGCATAGAACATCCCTGTCTTTGCTGTAAATTCAGCAATTTCATGATACGCAATTTATTTCAATAGGGAGGCTCAGGGCGAGGATGCAAGTTTTTCGGTTTTGGTGAGGCTAACGGTGGAGCGGCACAAATTGTTCACCAATTTGTGGAGAACTGGAACTCATAGCATATCTCTTCTTTGCCACAAACTACTGGATTTTTTACAAACTAATAATGGCGAGCACTGTTTTTATTTTTCCAGCAATTTCTGGGCCATTGTTTTATTAGCAGCAATTAGTATTGCACAATATTGAAGATTCTAAATGTAAAGGTAATACATACTGAATGTTATAATGTTATAGCTCAATTTTGAAATGGTGGTGGGTTGGCAGTGGGGGGGGGGAAGGGGGGTGAAAGTGCGCGTGGCAAACCCGAATAAACAAACCTTACCGTTTCCGACGTGATCGCATCGTAATTGATAGCGATTAACGTGCTCTCCGGGTTTTGCGCCTGATTGACAGTCTGGCTGCCGTCAGGAGCATCAATGCAAGGAGGGGAGAGAAAGAGAGAGAGTGAGACGTCATCTGGCGCTGCAACGGAAGATCGGGGGGGAGAACTGGAAGATCGGGGGGGGGAAGTGGAAGATCGGGGGAAAGACAGGAAGATCGGGGGGAGAGGGGAAGATCGGGAGGAGAGGGGAAGATCGGGAGGAGAGGGGAAGATCGGAGTGCAGAGGGGAAGATCAGGGGGAGAGGGGAAGATTCGGGGGGAGAGGAGAAGATCGGAGTGCAGAGGGGAAGATCAGGGGGGAGAGGGGAAGATTCGGGGGGAGAAGATCAGGGGTGATGGGGGAGTGAAGTGGGGGAGATCGGGGGGAGATCAGAGGGGATGAAGTGCGGGAGATCAGGGGGAGATCGGGGGGTGACGAGGGGGAGATCGGAGAGACATCGGGTGGGTGAAGAGGGGGAGATCGGAGAGGGAGATATCGGACATTGGAGCAGGGTGGAAGGGTAGCTTGATTTTGTGTTTTAACTTCGTGCAATTGTTTTTTATTTAATTTATTTCGTTTCTTTTTGTCTGATCCGGCCCTTCATGCCTGGTTTCACCCGGCGTGAATCAGAAGCCGTGGGAAAGCTGCCCAGGTAAGTTAAAAATCATTCTAACCACCTAATATGTCACAAGTAAAGTGCCTTAAGTACCTCAATGAGGTACATTTGGCTCTTTAACTATCATCCCGTTGGCTTTAATTGCCGGCGGGACTTCCTGATTCGGGACGCCCGTGCGCACACAAGTGCATTGGTGGGGAACTCGGAAGTCATCGGGTTGGAGCCGGCTTCCGAACCCGAACGGGATTTCCCCGATTTTTGGAACCCCTCCACTCCCAACGCACCCGCAATTTCCTGGGAAAATCGAGCCCGTAATTAATGTACTTTTGTCATTTGAGGGACAACGTTCAGTGGTCTGGAGTCTATAAAGCAAATATTGCCCCCTGCACGTCATGAATGCTAAGTCTACGGGTTGCAACATTAAAAGTGGTATTTGAGATATTTTGACTGTGTACACTCCATACAGTTAGATGTATGCTGTTGCTGCCATACTATAATACTGTAGCTAGTAATAAAGTCCAGCCACATGGGGTGTACCCAATATAAATATCTCAGGTGCCAAGTTTGAATGTTTCAGTTCTTAGCTTCACTGTTCACTTTATGCAGAGCTTCACACTTATTGGCTTAGAAATTCGGCCACGCAGCGCCCGTTTTTCGAGCACTAACGGGCCTACTAAGCCCCCAATATGGTAGGCGGGAAATGCGCAAGCATTTTCGGCCGTAAGTGCTGCGCCCACCATATTAGGAAAGGAGGTTGCGCTGGCGGCTGGAGTGCATGCCGGCAACATTTAAAGGCAAGAGTAATTTATGTAAATGATGGTCATGTGCTTCTTGCAGGACCTGTTGTAGATTTTCGATCGTCCCAGCGGTTCACTCGCTACATGCTGCACTCGCTCAGCACCATCTGGTGCTGACTGGCAGGAAGGGCCCCTCACCAGTGCTAGTTAAAGGGATCATGCAATATTTACAGGTTAGTTACAGGTTTATCATTTCAGGCTGCTGATTGCCTTCTGGGCGTTTTTTGGTGTGTTGGTGAACTTTGGAAAGTTCACTTTGTCTACACAGAGAAAGATTTTGGTGGTTTTGCACGGTTGTTGATCTTTGCCTCAGAAATAGTCTGGCTGCAGACTTGGGTGGTTTAATAGGGTTGCCTTTGGGGCTGGAGGAGGAAGGGGAGCAGAAAGGAAGACACCACAGAGCAGGAACATCTGCCAGAAGAGGGAGGAGGAGGAGGGCACTGCACAAGAGACCATATCCACAGAGGGTCTTCAGGAATCAACACTCTTACGTCAACTGTACTCAGGAGCAATGTATGAGGTGACTTTGCTTCATCAAAGAGGCTGAACTATGTCACCTGCTGTAGCCACAACTCGAGCCTCAAACCAGGGCATGGACAGCACTGCCTGTGGCTGTCAAGGTCACCGTGGCCCTCAATGTTTATTCCACAGGCTCCTCTCTGGCTGCAACAAGTGACATCAGCAACATCTCACAGTTCGTAGTACACAGATGTATCATGGAAGTTCCAGAGACTCTTTTTACTCCACAAGGAATACCTACATCTCCTTCCTTATGGACAGAGCAGAGCAGGACAAGAGAGCACTAGGTTTCACATGCATGGCGGGCTTCCCCAGGGTGCAGGGTCGTATTGACTGCTCACACATTGCCTTGAGTGCTCCTATCACCAGCCTGGCATCTTTGTCAATTAAAAGGGATTCCAGTCCCTCAATGTGCAGCTGGTTTGTGACCACAGGCAGGGCATCATGCAGGTCTGTACCCACTATCCCAGCAGCAGTTATGACTCTTCCATCCTGTGCCAGTCCTCCGTGCCGCCTTTATTCTAACCAGGCCACCAAGTTACAGGCTGGCCACTGGAAGAAAGGGATATCCTCTCTGGACATGGCTCATGACTCCAGTCAGGAACCTGCGCACAGCTGCAGAGCACGCCTACAATGAGAGCCACGCTGCCACAAGGAACATCATCGAGGGAACAATCAGTGTCCTCAAGCAATGCTTCCGCTACCTAGACCATTCTGGAGGAGCCTTGCACTACACCCCTGAATGGGTATCCAGATTTGTTGCTGTCTGCTGCATGCTCCATAACTTCGCCATCATGTGGGACCAGCCTATACTACCACCTGGGCAACAACAAGTGCAGGAAGAGGAGCAGGAAGAGGAGAAGGAGGAAGAGGAGGAGGAAAGGCATCAACCACTAGTGCTCTAACCTGCCCGAGCTCTGAGAGATCAGCTCATCGAGGAGCACTTCATCTAAATCAGACCTCCCATCTCCCATTCACCAACAGTCCCACAATCCTTAGCACTTTCTTTACAAGCATCATCTGACTGCCTTCCTTCACTCCAGCCTTATGGATCTTGTCCTCACTTTGCTGCAAAGACAATAACCAACATCAAATCCAGAACAAAAACCAGATTTATCAAACAAGTATTGTCAAATCATGTCAGCATTGACAAAACAAACTAATCACCTTTGTGCAAGCCCTTAGTGCCTGTCTTGTATGCTCGTTTTCCTATCCTCGTGCTCCTACGAAGTGTTTCCCCAGTAGCTACAGCTTGGGAGGTGGAAAGCTGCCGAGCTTCCATTTAGGGCACTTCAGATGGCCTTGGAGAATGACCTTGAGCAGCTACGGGCTGAGCAGAGGCCGTAGTGACTGGAATGATGGAGGAGCCACCGTGCAGGGTTTCTTCATACCTAATCCCCTTTGTCTCTCCTGACTTCTCCCTCACCCCATGCACTCTTATCTCTATTTCTAGGTGCAAGGCCCTGCCAGAGAGTGGGCCCCCACCTGGGGTGCAACCAGGCCATGCAAGTGACCCAGTCCACCAATTTCAGGCTTTCTGAGGCTTGGACAGGCACAGTGCAATTTGGGCATGCTACGCCTGTCCATTGCCTAAGCAAAGGGAGAGGGAGGAATATCAGATCCAATGTGTTTTTATGTCATGTATCGGACTGGTATTAATGGTCATGAAATTCTAATTAAATATATCACAGTTCCATTACATACTGTAACTAGCTCTCATAATTAAAATTATTTCTAAATGCAAGTCATGCTTATTTTGTTTAATAATTACTGTATACTTTTAACTAAGTTTTACTACTAATTATGAGTCTTGTTTTAAATCAAAGACATATTTCAATGTAAATAAGTTATTACTCTATGGATAGAATACATGGCCAAAAACAGTTAAATGTCAATACTTGTACTCTCCTAACTACACCCATTGAACCATGCCCTATCACCTCTTTTCTCTGTTAAATTCTTGCTTTCCTCCCATCATATTTCATCTAATTTGCAGGGATAATGTTCTATTAAGTCTGAATGGTGCATTGTAGCTGTCTGAACCAGGGGTAGTATTGACAGGTGATGTTCTCATTTGAATAATTACACTTCTGGGAAGAATCTTGGATGTCACTGCAGTTCTGCTCTAATTGTTTCCATATTAACATCATGGTTCCCCTGACACACTTCAAAGGGTCAGTGGCAGAAGGGAACATTTTCATGGGACAGAAGGCTACATAAACTGTAATACACGGGGTGTGCAATCTTCCTGATTATTCTCAACTAACCCAGGCCCATAGCTTGTCTCCTTCTCTTCCTTCTCTCAATCTCTGCACTGCTATACCTTTCAGATAACTGGTCTCAATTTTTTTCAAAAGCTTACTTCTGTATTTTTCTCTTAAGTCTCTGAGTCTGATATTGCTCCCTGTTCTCTTACACAGCCAGTATCTGTTGCTGTCATCAGCTCTGTGCTGCCTCAGTCAATACATTTATGTGTCATGTGATCTTCATAAATTAACCACCACAGCTGCTTTTCTCTGTCTTGACCAGTCTAAGCAACTAAAATCTGGAAAAGATGCAGGCACAAATGGGCTCCCATTGTTCTTAACACTGTTCCAGTAATCTTAATAGATATGGCTAGGACTTCTACTATCATAGTTATTTAAAAGGACTTTAATAAATATTTTTTGAATAGTACCAGTGAATTTTGTTAGGGCAAATGTTTGATGACTATGAGGATATTCAAATTAAAAATAATTCAAAACAAGCAGCTGAGCTTCATAAGACTGCACCACGGATTATCATGGTTCTGATACAATTTCATTTGACTCAGAACTCTGTCTGGTAGTCCTACCTAGAATAGAATCATAGAAAGGTTACAGCACAGAAGGAGGCTATTCAGCCCATCGAGTCCGTGCCAGCTCTACACAAGAGCAATCCAGCTAGTCCCACTCCCCTGCCCTATCCCTGTAGCCCTGCAAATGTTTTACTTTCAAGTACTTATCCAGTTCCCTTTTGAAGGCCATGATTGAATTTGCCTCCACCTCCCCCTCAGGCAGTGCATTCCAGATCCTAACTGCTTGCCGAGTAAAAAAGTTTTCCTCATGTCACCTTTGGTTCTTTTGCCAATCACCTTAAATCTATGCCCTCTGGTTCTTGACCCTTCCACCAATGGGAACAGTTTCTCTCCATCTACTCTGTCTAGACCCTTCATGATTTTGAATACCTCTATCAAATCTCCTTGCAACCTTCTCTGTTCCAAGGAGAACAACCCCAGCTTTTCCCACGTAACTAAAGTCTCTGGAATCATTCTAGTAAGTCTCTTCTGCACCCTAAAGCCTTCACATCTTTCCTAAATGGGGTGCCCAGAACTGGACACAATACTCCAGTTGTGGCCGAACCAGTGTTTTATAAAAGTTCATCATGACTTCCTTACTTTTGTACTCTATACCACTATTTATAAAGCCCAGGATCCCATATGCTTTTTTAACCACTTTCTCAACATGCCCTGCCACCTTCAACGATTTGTGCACATATACCACCAGATCACTCTGTTCCTGTACCTCATACTTCTAATACAACAAAAACAACTTGCATTTATATAGTGCCTTTAACGCATTAAAATGTCCCAAGGCTAAAACACTCCCACCTCACACAAATAAAAAGAGATAAAATTAAATATGCACACCAGGTCAATTCCTGACCACTTAACTACCTCTCCCAGCACTCATGCTTCTCACATTGTTAATGGCTCCTTTTGCTCAGGCACTATGGTGGTAATTTTCAACTTCACAGGCTGGGCAGTAACCTGACAAAGCTGATCTCTCACCCATTGTAACACCAGTCCAATTTTATTCCATTGATTTCAACAGAATGAAAATCAGGCAGATTTTACAATAGGTGGGCGAAGTTGAAGTTTACCCCCAAACTCTCTCCCTTTCAAAACTGCCATCATTACCCCCTTCCTCAAAGGCTTCTTTGACAGCACCTCCCAAACCCGCAACCTCTACCACCTAGAAGGACAAGGGCAGTAGGCACATGGGAACAACACCACCTGCACGTTCCCCTCCAAGTCACACACCATCCTGATTTGGAAATATATCACTGTTCTTTCATCGTCGCTGGGTCAAAATCCTGGGACTCCCTACATAACAGCACTGTGGGAGAACCTTCACCACACGAACTGCAGCGGTTCAAGAAGGCGGCTCACCACCACCTTCTCAAGGGCAATTAGGGATGAGCAATACATACTGGCCTTGCCAGCGACGCCTGTATGCCATGAATGAATAATAAAAAAGCCCATCCTCAACCCATCTGTTCTCTCCAATTGCCACCTCATCTCTAACCTCCCTTTCCTCTGTAAGGTTCTCAAATGTGTTGTCATCTCTCAGCTCCAAGTCCATATCTCCCAAAACTCCCTGTTCAAATCCCTTCAGGCCAGCTTCCACCCTGCTCACTGCACTTAGACTGCCCTGGCCAAAGTCATGAATGACATGTCTATGATTGTGACCATTGTGTGTTATCTCTCCTTGTCCTCATTGACTTTGATACAGTCAATCATGCCATCCTCTTCCAAAGCCTTTCCTCTGTGGTTCAGCTCCACGGCACTGCCATTGCATGATTCCAATCCTACCTGTCCAAATGCAGCATGTGAATCACCAGCAATGAAAATGCACTCTTACTAATCTACATGCTTGCCTTTAGTAATAGGGTCAGCTTCCATCTGCATGTTGGTGACATCCAACTCTACATCTCCACCACTTTCTTCAACTCCATGACCACCCCTGTGTTGTCAGTCTGTCTGTCTGACATCAAGTCGTGCATGAGTCAACATTTCCTCCAACTGAACATCAGGAAGACGGAAGGCAACGGCCCATAAATTGCTGCGAGCGGCGAGCGAACATGTCCACTCCATAGATTTATACTCACGCACAAACTTAGCACGGGCTTTTCTGTGGCAACTTCCTTGAATGGTGAGCCGAGAGCAGTCCAGCGTTAACTCCTGGGAACCTAGGACCTGTGGGAGAAGTAAAAGGATCACTCTCTCCCCTTGACCAATCAGATTGCACTATCCTTGACAAGCTACAACGAGTCAAAATCAGGAAGTGAAGGCTGCAACAGTAAAGTCAATTGTAAAAAGTTAGAGAAAGCTAAATAAAGAGAGGCAAGAAATGTCGAATTAAAAGGGATAAAAGAGACAGAAAGAAAAAGTAAAAAAATTAAACATTTTAAATTTTAATTTTTAAAAAATGTCCAACAACTATTAAAATCATAATGAATGAGATTCCACGTTTTAAAAAATTTAATTTTCAGTGCCAGAGAGGTTGTTTGGCAGTCATCAATATTTACCACGTTGTCAAAACTTAGTTTAGACTTAAAAAAACTCAGCGTACCTGTTTTGTAGTGAGATTAGTTTGTTTCCAGCTTAGGCAGGAGAGCAAGTTGGCGCTGGTCCATTGATTGCAGCCGATGAGGTCCCTTTAACACGAAGCTTTCAGTTCACCAGCGAACCAGGAAGAGCAAGTTCCAGATTTCTGCGTTTGCCCATCTGCAGTCGCCAGAACTTGCTCTTTGATTTCGCTGTTAGGCTCACTGTTATTATAAAAGCAATTTTCAGCTTCAATCATAAACTCCCCATCCCAGCCTCTTATTTAGGCTGAAACAAACCATGAGAAACTTTGGTTTCCTGTTCAAACCCAAGCTGAGCTTCAAACTCCACCTATCCATTACCAAGATTATTTACTTCTATTTACACAACATCACCTGCCTTTTTCACCTCCAGACTTGCTTTCTCCAATATCCTCCTTGTCAGTCTCCTATCAGCCACTCTCCATAAATTCCAACTGTACAAATCTCAGCAGCCTATATTCTGTCCTGCATTAAGTCCTGCTCAACCATCACCCCATCTCCACCGGTCTATATTACCTCATTGCCCCCCCCCCCACCCCAATGAATTGAATTTAATATTTTCATCCTCATCTCAAATTTGTGAAGCACCCTGGGATGTTTTCTGCGTTATATAAATGTGCATTCTTATTAACATTTTGGGTGTACAGCCTTCATTAGACCTGGAAACTGAGGGATAAACAAGCCCCTCTATAGGACTGAACAAAACGATTAGATGTCTACCTGTTCCTCCGATCACCTTTATATTTTCCATCCCACATTATATTAGGGTATAGCTCCCTTTACCCGTTGAATTCCAGGGCACAGTAATGTAGGCATCATGAATCTCAATTGTCATTGGTAAAATATTACATAGCTTATGGTCATTGATAGGAAATTGGTGTCAAGGTGATTGGAGAAGAAACATCCAGCAACATAAGAGTGATATGATTCAGATTCAATCTCCGTCCCACTCTACTGAGTTCCAAACATCAATTGCATTGCTACGGCAGGCACCTGCACTCACTCACCAAACCCTCCCCCACAAGGGCCGGGGGAAAACTGGAGATAGATCTGTTGCTAGGCTGCTAGGGCACTCCATCTAGTAGCTGCCTGAAGAGTGTCATTAGCAGAGGTATGAGAGCAGGTTGTCTGCTTACCCTCTCAGCCATAGGAAATCTGTGAGGATAAAAGGGAGAAGGGGAAAACCAGATGGATGTTATGCCCTCAAAAAGATACAAAATCTATGCACCCAATAATACAAAGCACAATGTTTTAAATTATTTTAGTGTGAAATTCCTTCATGGATAATTCTGTTTACCTTCTTGTTCATACTTACAGATGGTGGTATACTAAACATCAAAAGATCATTCTATAGAAAACATTAATTTCAAGGCCATGACAAGGATGTTAGTTAATTAGAACTCTTGCTTTATTGTCCTTTTGTTTCGGTATAGAGATTAATTGATTGCTCTGATTACAATATAGTTTTGTGACTTGATAGTTATTAATATTCTTGCTAAATGTAATGACTTGCCACTTTACTTTCCATTCTGGTCATATATATGTGGCTGCTGAAACAGAATTTGCTTATATGAAGCATTTTAGCAAACAGTGATTCTGCTCCCCATCACTGACAGAAAAATTAAAGCCATTAAAGAGCCAGAAATACTACATTAAAATAAAAATTCCTAAAATATTTTGCAGCTTGAAAAAAATATATATGCCAATACCTAATTTGTAGGCACTGTGATATCTGTGCCGGTTAGCTGCTGAAGCTGCTAGACATTCCTTAGATAAATGATCTTGCTATTTATTTATTGATTTAATGTCCGAAGCTGCCAAGCTTTGTCATGTGCTTGATGTGGCAATGTGCCATTTAGCATCCCAATGTGACTGGAAATAAAGGTCTGGGAAATGCAGCCTTTTTAATTAAGCCACTCTGAATTGAAATTGCACTTCTGATTCCACACACATGCCTCTAAAACCATGGCCTCTATACACAAATGTGTTCTCTGAATAAAAACTTCATCAAGTAGTTTCAGTGCCTTTCAGTAGCTGACATACATCACACACTTGAGGAATATGTTTAGGAAGCAACATAGATTGAAACACTGATTGAACCGCTTGTCCTGCCTGCTGTGGTTTCTATGCATTAAGTCACAGGTTTGCTAGCGCAGAAAATGTAATCGTGTCATGTTGGTTTGTGGCTCTTGCTGAGAAAATATTTAGCCAGACTATTATTGGTCAAATGCAACAATTTTAATAATTTTATATATTTTTTAGAAGTGCACTTTTTACATATTGGTGCAATACATTTGCTTATTTGGTATTTGTAGGAACATACATTGATACAATATTGCCATAGGTGTATACATTAATATGTTATTATACAATTCAAGATTAGTGTGCTTTGTTGGCAATGACCTGGGAATAAGGGAGGAGAGGGGGAAAGTGTGCACAAAGGGTGCCCCACCTTGCTTAGGAATGCTGTTGGGTTGCCCCTTCGAATTGACCAAGTCATGCACTAAAGCTCTGAAATTCTTAGATTCTGCACCAGGAATGGAGTCTCACAATTTCAGGTCTTAAGTCTAAACTGCCAAATAGTCAAATGTTATTCCACAGCTTTGTTTTGCTACATTCTTTATCCAAAGGTTGTTGCTGCTGGATTTCTTGCAAATCTAAATTCTCTTTTGGTTTAACATCTCAGACAATTCAAGACAAATTTATTTAGCTGGCATTCTCATCCAAAAGTCTCCTGTAACTCCCAATTTAACCCATTTGGGTGTGTCGAGATAGTGTTTTCATGAGAATAAGCTCAGGCAGAGAGTATCAGTGCAGAACACGTCAGACACAACAGGCACTAGCACTGAAGTATACAGAATTATCTTTTAGCAGCCAGGCTTTGGTCTTTGTATGTTATAATCATGAATCCTGCATTAACATCACACAATTTGTACAATCCTGCAAAATTTGCCTAGTCCATTCAATAAATCAGTAAGTAGAAAATAACCAACAGGTTAATTGGTTAGTCAGCAATCAATAGCTACATGGAAATTGCAACTGTACATGTCTTATGGACAAAAATCACCGTGACTTCACTGCACAAGTCAATATCTCTTGTGCACTTGCACACAGCTATATGTTCAATATTTGGATTGTGGCCTATAATGTGTTTAATTTTCCAATGTTTAACCTGCACTGTAGAGGTAGTAACCCAGACTAACATTTTCTTGCCAGTACAAATGCTGCATAATAAGCATTAATATTTTGTTTTGCACTGCCCTCTGGTGGTAGCGCTGTGCCTCATGGCCAATACCTAAAGCTGTGGTACAGTACAAGGAGTCTAGCTCTTATCATAAGAAATCAGTCAGTACTGTATCATGTGCTATAAAAATGGATGAAGGATCTGCCCCCCAAAACATTAACCTATATTTTGATTTCAGATGCTGACTGACCCACTGTGCATAGCTACATTTTTCTGGTTTTATTTTAATCTATATACTTTTTTATATTCATATATATATATATATATACACACACATAATGTGGAGATGCTGGTGATGGACTCGGGTGGACAAATATAAGGAATCTTATAACACCAGGTTATAGTCCAACAGTTTTATTTGAAAATCACAAGCTTTTGGATGCATGTATATATGCATTATTTATGTGTATATTATATATATGTATTATATATTATATGCATGATACACATGTATATACACATGTACACGTATATATATATATATATATGTGGATATTATATATGTTATCTACATAATTACATACATTTACTTTTTTAGCAGTATAATGCTGGAAACATCCAAAATCTCCTGTAACTCCCAATATAAACCTCTTAGGTGTGTCTAGACAGTGTTCTCATAAGAATAAAATCAGGCAGAGAGCATCAGTGCAGAATCCTTCAAAGACAGGCATTGGCAATATATATGTATATACATATATTTACGGGACTCTGACATAATACTGTTTATAGGATCAAGTCAAATACATTATAAAAAGAATGGTTTAAATGGTTACTCAACATGATATCTTCAACTGTTTATATCTCATCAGTGCCTCACTTTAGGTAAAAAAATTACTGAATAACTGCTTTGATCAGCATTTAGTTAATGAAATCCTCTGAAACATACTGCCAGAATTTTAATACAATCCCAGGAGGTAAAGAAGCTGCTGGGTTCGGTGATGAGTTTGAAACAGCTTAAAGGGCACCTGCAGAGCTACAGCAAGGATTGCCTTGAGGCTAGCATGCTCTTAACCCTACAAGGTCTTTGAATTACTCGGGTTCTCCTCTTAAAAACTGTTGCATTATGGGAAAACCACCAGTGCCGCAACTGCCTGTAGCTGAGTTGAAAATGTACTGCTAAGAGTTGCTGCTGCTGATTTTGTTTAGATTCTGTTACTACTGTACAAATGTGAAAAGTAAACTGAGGTGGAGGGTGGAGAAATGTGGTAATAATCTCTTTATAATAATGTTGATAAAATGAGAGTGTTAGGCAATTGGGCCAGTCACAAATTCAACTTACTAGCCAGTTTCCTCTTGACTGGGAATGGGTTAAACCCAAAAAGGGTGAAAAATTCACCAAAACAAGGGGAGCAAAAATAAATTAACTTCTAAGTCCTAATTTTGCTCCTTAATGATAAAGTAAGTCCTGTTATGCCCTTGTCTGTCAAGTCCAACCTTTTGTCTATAATATTCATACACAGTTAATTTGTATTACGGTACAGGCTTTTTCTGAACACACTTCTCAATCTGAGAAATAATTGCCCACGTCTAACAATTAACCCCAACTTGCAGTAAATTGTTTGCGGGACAATATGTGAGATGTCCACAACTTTTTCTTGTCACCTTAGAAGTCAAGCAATAACACACTGCTAGACCACTGCTAAGACTATTTGTTCAGATTTATTCACAGATAAAATTACATGCAAAAATGGAAAGATCTGCAAGGCATTAATACAGTACAATAACCAAACTTATATTCTGTAGAATAAACTTTCCACTTTATGGATCCCAATGGCTAATCATGCCCACCAGAACTGCTGCTCAGAAAATTGTGCACCTACAATACTGTCATTTTCCATCCAATATAAAATGTGAATCATGAATCACAAAGTCTCTGGATGGTAAATGATGTGAGGCAAATTCTCATGGAGTTCCTATAGTCTTAGCATGATTTTATTTTAGCAAATCTGAAGGTTACGTTAAAACATTTTTATTCTATTCACTTATAAAACTGATTTAATTCCCTTTTTTAGATCTGTGCCATCTTCTGGTCTAGCGTGTGGGCAGATGACATGTTCCCAGGTCTCTGGCAATACTGCTAGGAAGTGTGCAATGGTGATTCACCTTCTGATATTCACTCCCTCCACAGCCTTATGTCTTCCTCAGGGCGTAACCAAGGCTAGAAGCTCACTGTACCAACCTTTGTCTTTCCACTCCAGTACAAACCAATGTCCTCCAGTGCACTAAAATCAAAATCCTTGTTCTTGTCTATAAATCCCCCCATTCCTTTGCCCCACCCTATCTCTGCAATCTCCTCCAGTTCTATATCCCCTCCTGAACGTTTTGTTCCTGTGACTCGGTCTTTATATGCATCCCCTTCCTTTGGCAGACCATTGGTATTAATGCTTTCAGCTGCCTACCTCCTACTCTTTGGAATTCCGTCCTTAAATCTCTCCAACTCTCCACATTCCCTCCAACTTTAAAAACCTCAAGACCCACCTCTTTGACCTCTTCTAATTTCTCAGGATAAGCGGTCAGATAATTAGGACTGAGATGAGGAGGAATTTCTTCACTCAGAGGGTCGTGAATATTTGGAATTCTCTACCCCAGAGGGTTATGGATGCTCAATTGTTGAGTATATTCAAGACTGAGATCGATAGATTTTTGGACTCTAAGGGAATCAAGGGATATGGAGATCAGGCGGGAAAGTGGAGTTGAGGTCAAAGATCAGCCGTGATCTCATTGAATGGCGGAGCAGGCTTGAGGGGACGTATTGCCTGCTCCTGCTCCTATTTCTTATGTTATGTTCTCCCTTTTGTGGTTCAGCATCCATTTTTCTTACACCTTTATGTCAAGTGCCTCGGGATGTTTCTTGACATTAAAGGCACTATATAAATGCAAGTTGTTGTTGTTGTCAGAGGAGAGGTGAAACAGCTGCCCTTGACATCAAGGCAGCATTCGACTGAGTGTGGCATCAAGCTGCTCTATCAAAACTAAAACCAAAGTGGGATAAGGCAAAAACCAGGGATGGGCAATGAATGCAGTTCTTGCCTGAATCACCCACATTCCAAGAACAAATTTTTTAAAAACTCACACAAATTTACGGAAGACTAGTCAGTATCTGAAAGAAAAAAACAGGTTAACATTTCAGATGGGAAAAAGAATGCAGTGTGAAGAAGATTCTCATCTGAAACATCAACCTGCCTTTTTCTTTGAGATGTTGTACAGTTCCAGAAATTTTAGTTGATATTTCAGTCTTTGCAATAGCCATAGTTCAGGATAGGGGGGAGGACAAACTGCTGCTGATGGCATAGATGCAGTTCTGTAGCCCACCAGAACTGCTGCTCAGAAAATTGTGCACCTACAATACTGTGATTTTCCATCCAATAGAAAGTATGAATCATGAATCTCAAAGTCTCTGGATGGTAAATGATGTGAGGCAAATTCTCATGGAGTTCCTATAATCTTAGCATACCAAATAGAAAACTGAAGACCTTGAGAAGGTCCTTAGATTATAAGTAGATTTTTTTCCTCTTCTATGGAAGCATAACTATGGAGGACAACATTATCCATCAGCTTTGAGTAAGCCACCACCATAACAATGGTGTTTACTCCATGAAAATGAGCACAGTCTTGAATCACACTTTATAGTGGATTCTCGAATTGCTATGCTTATCCTGTGGATTTTTTTCATGTAAAACTATTCCTTTTGAATTAGTCAAGCAATCAAAAGATTAAGGGCTGGATTCTCTTCCCACTGGGGGGTTTGTGATGGTGTGGGTCTTCCATTTGCTCACGTTACTCAGCCGCTAACTTAGTTAAGTTTCCTTAGAAAGGCCTTATTAATTGTGCTGAGTGAGATGACAGCAGTAAAACTACTGTTCCTTGGTTTACCACTACTGGGAGGGGGGTGGAAATCGAGGGGTCATTTTTAACTGTTCCTGCCGACATCAATGGAAAGGAATATCGGGTGACAGATGCAACTACAACTACTTCAAGGAGGTACGATGGCCTGATTACAAGCAAATGTGACGGAAGAGATGTGAACTTAATTCTCCCATCAATTCAGATTTTCATAGGGAAAAGAAGCACAAATTGACTGATAAAGTAGTGAACTTGTATCCACCAGAAATGAAGTCATCCTGTAAACAAAAGTCCTTTTTAGCTTGCAGAGCACAATTTGACAAACTTCCTTAATAAATCAGGATATGAAATGGACATTGAAATTTCATGAGTAAAGAGTTATATCCGGATTTCAGAAAATATAAATTTAATACCAGGATTTAATAAGTAATGATTTAATACATAGGAATTTAATTTATAAGTTTTAGATTTGACAAAGATGGATATACAGATTTCTGTGTTGCATATTTATAAATTATTAAAAATTATTAGAGATGAACAAAAAGAATAGAAAATTAAAAGCTTTTTAAAAAATCTAAATACCAAGTCTATTGATAAGCTCTGAATAACAATTCAGTACTCCAGAAGAATTTTATTCCCGATGTATTGAGACCAAAGATTTTCTTTTGTGTTCAATTCCACTATTTCTGTCTTTCCTGATCAAACATAAAACACAAACAGTATTGGCCTTCTGTCCCTGGCTTGGCAGGGCTACAGAACTGCATCTATGTCGTCATCAGCAGCAGTTTGTCCTCCCCCCTATCCTGAACTTAGGCTACTGCAAAGACTGAAATATCAACTAAAATTTCTGGAACTGTACAACATCTCAAAGAAAAAGGCAGGTTGATGTTTCAGATGAGAATCTTCTTCACACTGCATTCTTTTTCCCATCTGAAATGTTAACCTGTTTTTTTCTTTCAGATACTGACTAGTCTTCCGTAAATTTGTGTGAGTTTTTAAAAAATTTGTTCTTGGAATGTGGGTGATACAGGCAAGAACTGCATTTATTGCCCATCCCTGGTTTTTGCCTTATCCCACTTTGGTTTTAGTTTTGATAGAGCAGCTTGATGCCACACTCAGTCGAATGCTGCCTTGATGTCAAGGGCAGCTGTTTCACCTCTCCTCTGACAACAACAACAACTTGCATTTATATAGTGCCTTTAATGTCAAGAAACATCCCGAGGCACTTGACATAAAGGTGTAAGAAAAATGGATGCTGAACTACAAAAGGGAGAACATAACATAAGAAATAGGAGCAGGAGTAGGCAATACGTCCCCTCAAGCCTGCTCCGCCATTCAATGAGATCACGGCTGATCTTTGACCTCAACTCCACTTTCCTGCCTGATCCCCATATCCCTTGATTCCCTTAGAGTCCAAAAATCTATCGATCTCAGTCTTGAATATACTCAACAACTGAGCATCCATAGCCCTCTGAGGTAGAGAATTCCAAATATTCACGACCCTCTGAGTGAAGAAATTCCTCCTCATCTCAGTCCTAAATATCTGACCCCTTACCCTGAGAAATTAGAAGAGGTCAAAGAGGTGGGTCTTGAGGTTTTTGAAGTTGGAGGGAACGTGGAGAGTTGGAGAGATTTAAGGACGGAATTCCAAAGAGTAGGAGGTAGGCAGCTGAAAGCATTAATACCAATGGTGTGCCAAAGGAAGGGGATGCATATAAAGACCGAGTCACAGGAACAAAACGTTCAGGAGGGGATATAGAACTGGAGGAGATTGCAGAGATAGGGTGGGGCAAAGGAATGGAGGGATTTGTAGACAAGAACAAGGATTTTGATTTTAGTGCATTGGAGGACATTGGTTTGTACTGGAGTGGAAAGACAAAGGTTGGTACAGTGAGCTTCTAGCCTTGGTCACGCCCTAAGGAAGACATAAGGCTGTGGAGGGAGTAAATATCAGAAGGTGAATCACCATTGCACACTTCCTAGCAGTATTGCCAGAGACCTGGGAACATGTCATCTGCCCACACACTAGGCCAGAAGATGGCACAGATCTAAAAAAGGGAATTAAATCAGTTTTATAAGTGAATAGAATAAAAATGTTTTAACATAACCTTTAGATTTACTAAAATAAAATCATATATTGTTATTATATAAATCTTAAATCAGTCTCTTGATAAAATGCAACTTACTGCAATATTCCCTTTGTGGATTATACTGGTTGTGTCAGATCTATTCATCTCTAACATGTAATGGAAGAAGACCTATTATTCCTGTCTGGATAGAATTTGATGCACATCTACTTCACATTTTCTCTGATTACAGAAGCAGAAAGAAATAATCTGCAATTTTACCTGTTAAGGCAACTACGCTTCCTATAATAAACTCATGCATCACTTTGGCTGAATTTAAAAACATTGCAGTATTTTTTAATTTAACCAAATATTTGCACCAAAATAAATTATTTGTTTAGGGTGAGTGAATAATAATTTGACAGAATATACCAGAGATGTGAACAGCAAATACATTGTACTGATCCTAATTATTATGCTCATTACAAGACATCAAGCCTACAAATACAGAACCTAAATGTAATCAATGTTCATTCATCTTTAAGTTGGTTGCTATAGTATACCATTGATAAAACCAGCAGGAAGCTGACTCTCATTACAAATAATATTTAATAGGCCTGGTGATATTTTGACATTATATACAAAATGCCTGAACACTGTGGCAATCAGCTTAGTCATTCAGTGTCCTTATTCTTATTCAGTACCTGATCTCTTGCTGTCTGGCTCTTGAATTATGTGTCTGCTCCCATATTTTTTGCCAATGCAATTTGTCCTCTTGTAATTTTAAGCTGACATGGATTCAGATTTGAATGCAGTGCACAATGTGCACAATCAAAGGTTTTTTTATGGCAGGCTAACTAAATCTATAAAGGATTAAAGAAGAGAAACCCCTGGCATATTGCAGAATCAATATAAAGCTATTTGGTTCAAATGGAATTGTAAACATATATTGTTCCAAGTTGGAAATAGACTGAATTACAACAGGCACATGTGTCAGGATATCAAGTGAGTGCAAGAGGAAAAAATATTTTGGCACACTTAGGACATCAGGTATAATAAGCTCACTTGCTTATCCAACAGTCCTAAGTGCTGTAGTTAACATGGTCATGCTCCATGATTATTTAATCAACAACAGGCATTAAATCCAAGATACATTTTATTTATTCTGCAGATGGTAAATCCAACATAGTAACTTGATGCTGAAGTAGAAAGAACTTATGGATCAATTCTACCTTAAAATTAGAAAATAATTCACATACAGAAGCAGCAGTATAATACATTATACTAATTGTTAGGTTCCAGTCTACCATTAAACACTGTTGAAGCAAAACTAAGATTGGGGGTTAAATTGGGCCACGTAATGCACGTTTTCAGGTGCTACGGGGCCTCCTAAGGCCCCAAAAGGGGGCGCACACTACCGACTGGAAGTACGCCACCCTCCATATTGGGTATGGACAAACAAGAGGCATCCTTTACTGATGCCTAAAGCAGGCGTGAGGCACCTTGCATATGAAAGTAACGGGACTAACACCTATTTCAGATCCCCACTCCAATATTGGAGGTTGGCTGCCTTAGGGAAACCAACTCTAAACATGGCATAAATAAAAAAAAGGTTAAGTACTTACTACCATCAATATCCCGATCGTTGTCACTCCCTGTCCCGAGATCCCCAACCTCCGACCTCCAGACCCTGGCCCCGACCTCCGCTGTCCCTTCGCCCCGCCCCTGACCTGCCACCCTACCCCTGACTTCCAGGCCCCCTAATCTCCCTCCCTCACCCCAGGCCCCTGAAGCCCCCAACCCTCCCAACAACAAGACCAAAGCCTCTGATACCTCCCTGACCCCCAAAATTCCGACTCTGAGGCCTGCGACCCCGACCCCGACCCCAAGGCCCCCGATCCCTCACGACCCTGAGTTCGAGGCTCCCAATCCTGCCCGCCCCCTGCGATCCCAAGTTCAACCACTTACCTTGTGCCGACCTCCACCACAGCAGCGTCTTCATTGCAATGAGATCCGAGGCCCAATATCCAGGACTTCTCGGACCTTACCATTTGTGTGCAGGGTAATAACCCTGCTCCAGAGGGCGCCCATAGATGGGCCTCCCCGAATTTTTCACCCCCTCCACCAATGCCTTTTCACAGTGCGTTCAAATACCATTCTCCCATGTCTCACAGCTCTTAATCTTTTTTTCTTAATGTATGTGGCTCATATGAACACTTGTTTGTGCATATAAGGGTATATTTTCCAGTTTTAAACTCTGATGGAGCAGAAGCAGATCAGACACTAGAAGACCAGAAAATCTGTCTCTGCTTCGTTAGCAGGATCTGCAATACATTAGTGCCGAGTGCTAGGTCCTTTGGACCAGTCTAAAGTGGTCTCACCCAAAAGGATCCATAGCTTAATTTAAATATTATAAAGTACAGCATGATTTTCAATCGCTAAGGCCAGGATGGAACTGGCTACTCTCTTCACCCATCTGGACTGAGCCTACTGAAAGCTCTATGAGCGATAAAGGTCTTCAAGATCTTTTTTTTATTTTCCAGTATGTAGTACTGGCTTCTGTTATTAATCTTTGTTGGTATTTTTATGAAAATATTTTTAACCTGGAAAAAATTGTTTTGATAATATTGCTCAGAATAACTTCCAAGCTCATACTTTAACATTTAAAACATTTTTTTTTAATTCGTTCACGGGATGTGGGCGTTACTGGCGAGGCCAGCATTTATTGCCCATCCCTAATTGCCCTCGAGAAGGTGGTGGTGAGCCGCCTTCTTGAACCGCTGCAGTCCGTGTGGTGACGGTTCTCCCACAGTGCTGTTAGGAAAGGAGTTCCAGGATTTTGACCCAGCGACAATGAAGGAACGGTGATATATTTCCAAGTCGGGATGGTGTGTGACTTGGAGGGGAACGTGCAGGTGGTGTTGTTCCCATGTGTCTGCTGCTCTTGTCCTTCTAGGTGGTAGAGGTCGCGGGTTTGGGAGGTGCTGTCGAAGAAGCCTTGGCGAGTTGCTGCAGTGCATCCTGTGGATGGTACACACTGCAGCCACAGTGCGCCGGTGATGAAGGGAGTGAATGTTTAGTGTGGTGGATGGGGTGCCAATCAAGTGGGCTGCTTTATCTTGCATGGTGTCGAGCTTCTTGAGTGTTGTTGGAGCTGCACTCATCCAAGCAAGTGGAGAGTATTCCATCACATTCCTGACTTGTGCCTTGTCGATGGTGGAAAGGCTTTGGGGAGTCAGGAGGTGAGTCACTTGCCGCAGAATACCCAGCCTCTGACCTGCTCTCGTAGCCACAGTATTTATATGGCTGGTCCAGTTAAGTTTCTGGTCAATGTTGACCCCCAGGATGTTGATGGTGGGGGATTCGGTGATGGTAATGCCGTTGAATATCAGGGGGAGGTGGTTAGACTCTCTCTTGTTGGAGATGGTCATTGCCTGGCACTTATCTGGTGCGAATGTTACTTGCCATTTATGAGCCCAAGCCTGGACGTTGTCCAGGTCTTGCTGCATGCGAGCTCGGACTGCTTCATTATTTGAGGGGTTGCGAATGGAACTGAACACTGTGCAGTCATCAGCGAACATCCCCATTTCTGACCTTATGATGGAGGGAAGGTCATTGATGAAGCAGCTGAAGATGGTTGGGCCTAGGACACTGCCCTGAGGAACTCCTGCAGCAATGTCCTGGGGCTGAGATGATTGGCCTCCAACAACCACTACCATCTTCCTTTGTGCTAGGTATGATTGCACAAAGTTTCTGCAAAGGGATATAGACAGGTTAAGTGAGTGGGCAAGAAGGTGGACGATGGAGTATAATGTGGGGAAATGTGAAGTTATTCACTTTGGTAGGAAGAATAGAAAAACAGGATATTTTTTAAATGGAGAGAAACTATTAAATGTTGGTGTTCAGAGAGACTTGGGTGTCCTCGTACAAGAAACTCAAAAAGTTAGTATGCAGGTACAGCAATCAATTAGGAAGGCAAATGGCATATTGGCCTTTATTGCAAGGGGATTGGAGTATAAGAGTAAGGAAGAGTTACTACAATTGTACAGGGCATTGGTGAGACTCACCTGGAGTACCTCGTACAGTTTTGGTCTCCTTATCTAAGGAAGGATATACTTGCCTTAGAGGCGGTGCAGCGAAGGTTCACTAGATTAATTCCTGGGATGAGAGGGTTGTCCTATGAAGAGAGGTTGAGTAGAATGGGCCTATACTCTCTGGAGTTTAGAAGAATGAGAGGTGATCTCATTGAAACATATAAGATTCTGAGGGGGCTTGACAGGGTAAACGTTGAGAGGATGTTTCCCCCGGCTGGAGAGTCTAGAACTAGGGGACATAGTCTCCATGACTTCGCCCTCCATAAGTCTGTATCCTCCACCAGTTCTCCAAAAACTCTGCACTCCTTCAATTCTGACCTCTTGCTCATGCCTGATTTTAATCACTCCACCATTGGCGACTGTGTGGGGTCCTTTAGGGAAGAGTGACCATAACATGATAGAATTCTTCATTAAGATGGAAAGTGAAGCCATCCAATCCGAAACTAGGGTCCTAAATCTAAACAAAAGAAATTGCGAAGGTATGAGGAGTGAGTTGGCTATGGTAGATTGGGGAGCTTCATTAAAGGGCATGATGGTGGCTAGGCAATGGCTAACATTTAAGGAACAAATGCATGAATTGCAACAGTTAGACATTCCTTTCTGGCACAAAAACACAAAAGGAAAAGCGGCCCAACCGTGGCTAACAAAGGAAATTAAGGATAGTATTAGATCCAAAGAGGACTCATATAAAGTTGCTAGAAAAAGTAACAAGCCTGAGGATTGGGAGCAGTTTAGAATTCAGCAAAAAAGGACCAAGAGATTGATTAAGAAGTGAAAAATAGAGAATGAGAGTAAACTTGCAAGGAACATAAAAGCGGACTGTAAAAGCTTCTACAAGTATGTAAAAAGAAAAAGATTAGTGAAGACAAATGTAGGTCCCTTACAGTCAGAAATGGGAGAATTTTTAATGGGGAACAGGGAAATGGCAGAGCAATTAAACAAATACTTTGGTTCTGTCTGCACAGAGGAGGACACAAATAACTTCCCAGAAGTGCTAGGGAACCAAGGGTCTAGTGAGAAGGAGGAATTAAAGGAAATTAGTATTAGTAAAAAAATAGTGCTGGAGAAATTAATGGGACTGAAAGACGATAAATACCCAGGACCTGATAATCTGCATCCCATGGTACCAAAAGAGGTAGCCATGGAAATAATGGATGCATTGGTTGTCATCTTCCAAAATTCTATAGATTACGGAACAGTTACTGCAGATTGGAATCTAGGGAACTACAGACCGGCTAGCCTAACATCAGTAGTACGGGAAATGCTACAATCTATTATAAAGGATGTGATAATAGGACACTTAGAAAATATCAACGGGATTAGACAAAGTCAACATGGATTTATAAAAGGGAAATCGTGTTTGACAAACCTTCTGGAGTTTTTTGAGAATGTAACTGGTAGAATAGATAAGGGAGAACCAGTGGATGTGGTGTATTTGGATTTTCAGAAGGCCTGTGATAAAGTCCCACATAAGAGGTTAGTGTGCAAAATTTAAGCACATGAGATTGGGGGTAATATACTGGCATGGATTGAAAATTGGTTAAAAGACAGGAAACAGAGAGTAGGAATAAATGGGTCTTTTTCAGGTTGGCAGACTGTGACTAGTGGGGTACCACAGGGATCGGTGCCTGGGCCCCAGCTATTCACAATATATATCAATGACTTGGATGAGGGAACCAAATGTAATATTTCCAAGTTTGATGATGTCACGAAATTAGGTGGGATTGTGAGTTGTGAGGAGGATGCAAAGAGGCTTCAAAGCGATTTAGGCAAGTTGAGTGGGCAAATACATGGCAGATGCAGTATAACGTGGATAAATGTGAAGTTATCCACTTCGGAAGGAAATACAGAGGGGAATGTATTATTTAAATGGTGATAGATTGGGAAATGTTGATGTACAAAGGGACCTGGATATCCTTGTACAGCAGTCACTGAAAGCAAACATGTAGGTGCAGCAAGCAGTTAGGAAGGCAAATGGTATGTTGGCCTTCATTGCAAGAGGATTTGAGTATAGGAGTAAGGGTGTCTGACTGCAGTTATACAAGGCCTTGGTGAGACCACACCTGGAGCACTGTGTGCAGTTTTGGTCTCCTTACCTAAGAAAGGATATACTTGCCATAGTGGGAGTGCAGCGAAGGTTCACCAGACTGATCCCTGGGATGGCAGGACTGTAGTATGAGGAGAGATTGGGTCGACTAGTCTGGTATTCACTAGAGTTTAGAAGAATGAGAGGGGATCTCATTGAAACGTATAAAATTCTGACAGGGATAGACAGGCTGGATGCTGGAAGGATGTTTCCCCTGGCTGGGGGGTCCAGAACGAAGGCTCTCAGTCTTAGGATACGGGGTAGGACATTTAAGACTGAGATGAGGAGAAATTTCTTCACTCAGAGGGTGGTGAACCTGTGGAATTCTCTACCACAGAAGGCTGTGGAGGCCAAGACACTGAATATATTTAAGAAGGAGATAAATAGATTTCTAGACACAAAAGGCATCAAGGGGTATGGGGAGAGAGCGGGAATATGGTATTGAGATAGAGGATCAGCCATGATCATATTGAATGGCAGAGCAGGCTCGAAGGGCCGAATGGCCTACTCCAGCTCCTATTATCTATGTGCCTTTAGATGTCTAGGCCCTATGCTCTGGAATTCTCTCCTTAAACCTCTCCGCCTCACTACCTCTCTCTCCTCCTTTAAGACGCGCCTTAAAACCTATCTCTTTGACCTCACCTCTCCTAATATCTCTTTAATTTGATAACGCTCCACAAAGCGCCTTGGGATGTTTTACTACGTTAAAGGTGCTATATAAATCAAGTTGTTGTTGCTTTCATTTTTGTCATCTCATAGTCACCTCCCAAAGAGATAGTCACTAGTTAGTTGTTAAACACTGGCTAGTGACTTTCTAAAATTGACTACAGGTATTTGAAGCTCCTCGTAAGCAGCATGGTGAGCAGCGCAACTCATATAAAATGTATGAGCGCATTGCCACCACCCTCCTGACCATATTGAAGAGTGGTTCCACCAGTTGGAGGTCTGGAGCTTTAGCAGTAGTTGTTTGATTCTCTGCAACCCATACAGGGTAGGCATAGAGCATTGATTTTTCAGCCTCCAGGTAACAGCTTTCAGCAGTTGTTATTCCAAGTCTCAGAGTTTACTCATCATCTGCATAATGTACATCTGTTTTCAGCCTAGTGGAAGGATCTATATAGGAGAGTTTTCATTGTTCTATCCACCTTGATATTCTAGACATCCATGTTTTTAATATCAGGAAGAGTTTTGATAGAGTGAATGGGGAAAGACGATACCCCCTGCTTTGGGAGTCAGCGGCGATATTGTCACCAAGTGAGGACAAAAATTAAGAGAAAATTCTTTACACACGAGGAAACATTTTTTTACTCAGCAAGTTGTAATGATCACAAATGCACTGCCTGAAAGGGTGGTGGAAGCAGATTCAATAGTAATTTTCAAAAGGGAATTAGATAAATACTTCAAGGGAAAAAATTTACAGGGCTATGGGGAAAGAGCAGGGGAAGTGGGACTAATTGGATAACTTTTTCAAAGAGCCAGCACAGGCACGATGGGATGAATGGCCTCCTTCTGTGCTGTACCTACTATGCTACCATGATTCTTTGAAATGGTTGTTGTGGCATGGATTGCTTTGCCACAGGGAATAGTTGAGACAGAAACCATTGTTTCTGTTAAGGGAAAATTGGATAAATATTTGAAGCAAAGATGCAGGGTTATGGGGAGGGAGCAAGCCAGTAGGATTAGTTTTACATTGTTCTAGCAAAGAGTTGGCATCTTCTGTGCTGTAAACTTCTGTGGTTCTATATTCAGCGTTCCTCAAACCACTGCTCTCTCCACTTCCTGAGATCCATGCTCAGCACCATGCACCGCCACATGCATGCTCTCGACCTCTCCCTTCAGCAGCACCGACTCACCCTATTTCAGAGTTGTCCCGTTCCACAGTTCCATTTCATCCTTCGCCTCATCCAGCGCTTTAACAAAAAACTTTTTTTCTTCCTTTCAGGTGTCAAGGACCGCAAGCTTCAAAAACTCTTAGATATCAACGCCCCTCCTATCCTTCTTCCCCTTCACTTTCCTCTGACCCCACCGCTCCCTCCAATCTCACCCTTTGTCGTGTTTTCACTATCCCCTCTGACCTTCCCCTCTCTGACCCTGAACGATCAGTTCTCAGCAAAGGCCTCAGCTTCATCCCCTTACGCTCCCACCTCAATGAATTTCGAGCTCGACACGATGCTGAGCTCTTCTTCTGTCGCCTTCGCCTCCGCGCCCACTTCTTTGGCCAGGAGTCTTCCCCCCGCATAGCGTGCCGTTTCTCCCGTCTTCAAAATTCTCGGTGCACCTGGACCCCGCCCTCTGGCCTCTTACCCTCTCTTGATCTTTTTATTGCAAACTGCCAGCTTGACATCAGCCATCTCAATTTCTCTACTCCCCTCACTCTAACCTACCACCCTCTGAACTTGCAGCTCTCCGTTCTCTCAGGTCCAACCCTGACATTATCATTAAACCTGCTGACAAGGGCGGCGCTGTTGTTGTTCGGCGAACAGACCTCTACCTGCGGAGGCTGAACGCCAACTCTCCGACACCTCCTTCTACCTCCCCCTGGACCATGGCCCCACCGCTGAACATCAAGCTGTAGTTTCCTAGACCGTCACTGACCTCATCTCCTCTGGAGATCTTCCCCCCACGGCCTCCAACATCATAATCCCCCAACCCTCACAGCCCGCTTCTACCTCCTTCCCAAGATCCACAAACAGGACTGCCCCAGTAGACCCACTGTTTCAGTCTATTCTTGCCCCACGGAACTTATTTTTTCCAATCTTGACTCTTTTTCTTCCCTTGACCAGTCTCTTCTGACCTACATCCACGACTCTTCTGAAGTCCTGCGCCACTTTAACAGTTTCCAGTTCCCCGGCCCTAACCGTCTCCTTTTCACCATGGATGTTTAGTCCCTCTACACCTTCATTCCCCACCAGGATGGCATGTGGGTCCTCCACTTCTACCTTGAACGGAGGCCCAACCAGTCCCCATCCACCACCACCTCATCCACTTGGCTGAACTTGTTCTTACATTGAACAAATTTTCCTTTGACTCCACTCAGTTCCTCCAAATAAAAGGTGTCACTATAGGAACCCATATCTTTGTTCCAGTCCTGCTGAGGTCTCCTCCCTCACCTCTTTTTCTGGTATATTGATGACTGTATCAGTGCCGCTTCCTGCTCTTGCCCCTAACTGGAAAATTTCATCAACTTTGCTTCCAATTTCCACCCTTCCTTTGCATTCGCATGGTCCATCTCCGACTCTTCCTTTCCTCGACTTTTCTATCTCCATTTCTGGGGATAGGCTGTCAACCAAAATCTACTATAAGCCCATCAACTCCCACAGCTATCTTGATTACACCTCCTCCCACCCCGCTTCCTGTAAGGACTCTATTCCCTTCTCCCAGTTTTTCCGTCTCTGTCGCATCTGTTTTGACGATGCCACCTTCCATACCAATGCTTCTGATATGTCTTCCTTTATCCTCAAGAGCGAGGATTCCCCTCTACTGTGGTTGATGGGGCCCTCGACCGTGTCAGTCTCATTTCCTGCACTTCTGCCCTCACCCCTTCTCCTCCCTCCCAGAACCACAAGAGTGCCCCTTGTCCTCACCTTCCACCCCACCAGCCTTGACATTAAACTGATCATCCTCCACCATTTTCGCCACCTCCAGCGCGATGCCACCAAACACATCTTCCCCTCCCCTCCCCTTTCAGCATTCTGGAGGAACCGTTCCCTCCGCAACATCCTGGTCCATCACCCCCAACACCCGCTCCCCTTACCACGGCACCTTCCCATGCAAGTGCAGGAGATGCAACTCCTGCCCTTTCACCTCCTCCTTTCCCACCGTCCAGGGCCCCAAACACTCCTTCCAGGTGAAACAGTGATTTACTTGCACTTCTTTCAATTTAATATACTGTATTCGGTGCTCACGGTGCGGTCGCCTCTACACTGGGGAGACCAAATGCAGATTGGGTGATCGCTTTGTTGAACACCTCCATTCAGTCCGCAGATGTGACCTTGAGCTTCCGGTCGCTTGCCATTTTAATTCTCTGTCCCACTCCCACTCTGATCTCTCTGTCCTCGGCCTTTTACACTGTTCCAATGTAACTCAATGGAAACTCGAGGAACAGCACTTCATCTCTCGATTAGGCACTTCCGGACTTAACACTGATTTCAATAACTTTAGATCATAATCACAGCTCCCATTTTTTCGGACAGCAGGTGCTGGTAATGGTTCTGCTGTTGCCATTTACAGCTCCTCTAGACCCATCTTTTGTTTCTTTACTTGTCCCATTTCCACCCCCTTTGCCTTGCCTTGCACCGTCATCCCTTTTGTCATTTAATCATTCATGCCCTCTACCCTATCAGAGAACTTCCCTTATGTTCTTTGCTCCCCTCCCCATTCCCCCGCTCCTTTCCCTGACTCTGTACTTGCTTAAAAACTGAAAAAATCTTTAACTTCTTCCAGTTCCGATGAAAGGTCATCGACCTGAAACGTTAACTCTGTTTCTTTCTCCAGAAATGCTGCCTGATTTGCAGAGTATTTCCAGCATTTTCTGTTTTTATTTCAGATTTCCAGCATCTGAAGTATTTTGCTTTTGTTCTGTGGTTCTATGTTGTTGACGTTTTCTGCAAATCAGATGACACAGTTCAGTTTGGGAAATCCTGAGAACATGATAAGGCACAATATAAATGCAAATCTTTCTTCTTTTTACAATCACTGCCTCCCTGGTGAAGTTCAGCCTGTAAAGGCAGGTCCCCATGGCCAATGTCAGGTGGGACATCTGGGTCTGCACACATGGCAGCTTGGGTAAGGGTGGGCATGGGTCAGCAAACCTGACTCATTCCTTCTTTCAGCCTCTTCAGCTCCAAAAAAACTCAAAGAGGAGTACTCAATCTATTACTCACTTTTAGAATCCAGGTTGAGCACTGAAAAATCCAGCAATATAACTTCAGGTAGTCACTTCCTGAAAGGTCACAACATGCCTTCCCTTCATTGGCCATTTTATATGAAGATCACCTACTATACTAATAAGGTGGAAATCTGGCGAAAGGGATCCCCACAATTTCCCAGCCCTCACATGCCTGTTCCGCAGCATTGGGTTCAATTCCACTGGCCACAAATCAACACAGAAAAGACGCAGGTAGGAGGAAAAATGTGCCAGGTGGTGGATTTACAGCTAAGGAGGAAAAAGAGAGGTAAGTTCATTTACCATAGTAGTATTGGTAAAATAGAGAGAGATAAAGAATGGTTGTGATGGTGAAAGGCAAGTTGGAGGCTGGAGTTTCGTGAAATGTTATCTATAAAATGACAAGCTTTTCTTGTATCCTATCCAGAAGTGAAAGAAACACGTTAGCAGAGTCTCCCCAGATGTGGGCGTTTTACTCAACTTTTGAAGGGACTTGAGAATTAGGAATTGTTGACAATTAAAATCGTTGAGGGATGGGGATAAAATAAATGAAGAAAAAGGTTTGTTCATACATGTAAAAGAAAACTGAATTACAAGCAGAATTTCCAAAGATGATGTTGATGTTCTGCCAAGAACTACACACCTACATTACAAACCAAATGTCGACTGATTCCATTCCAGGTACTCTCTCCCTTACAAAAATGAACTAACCCCAGTATTTCACCATTTACAGTCAATGGGGGTCAAATCTGACATCTGTGAATGAACTGCCATTACAGATGAGATAGAACACGTCCATGATTCGAAAAGAATGTTGGTTCTCTGTTTCTAGTAGTTACTGTAGTAACACACATACGGATTCCCCATAGCCTAAAGGCTGATTAGTTGTGAAACCTCAGTTGTGGATACTGCACTGAAAAACAAAGTCTGGCTCCAAAGCAGATAGTTTTGATGAACAAAATCAGAAAATGCTGTTCATTCAGTATCGGATGATGACTGACCGGCTAAATGTTTGCAGCAATTTCTGTTTTTGTTACAGATTTCCAGCTTCTGTAGTCTTTTGGTTTTTTGTTCTATCAATGCTAAACCACCTGAATTCCAAAAAGGCTTGGATTTAAAACTCTACATTTTTGTTATGCTGAAAGATGAGTTGCTGTCTAATTCTAATTTTGATTATTATGATGTAGATTTATAAAAATTTACAGATCCACAGAACATTATTTTAAGGGGCACTGCTGCCCAATTGGAATGTGTGAGCAGACTTAGTTCCTGCCACTGTGCCTTTGTCTTGCGATGAAGTTTGTTCTTTAATCCCAGAAGACCCTAAGGTCAGCAGCTATGAACACCCTTATTTCTGCCTCCCATTCCCTGTATCAGGCCTTAGCAGGGAAAAGATTTTAGTGCTCCGAGGTCTTCACAGGTGCAGCGCACCTCAGGGATGATGCACCTACGATACCCGATGTTCGGGGTGGGGGGAGGGAGGAATTTGTCCTTTCATATGCCCAACATCACGTTCGTTGGAAAATGTCAGAAGTGGGATGCCAGTAGAACAGCTCCCAAAGAAGTTTCTGCCACATTCCGCTGAACTTACACTGGCTCCGACAGAAAATCTAGGCTTTAAATATTACATTTAAAAAATGTTCAGTCGAAATGCAACCAGTGGTACAATGATGTCATTGCATCACCAGTTGTGTCATTCTCTTATCATTGTGTGTACCACTTTATTTTTAAGATGTATTACCAAACAGTATACCCAATGACAATGCCCCTTTATATCAGTCCATTTTTGGAATAAATATAAAAATTTGAAACAGAATGACCCTAAAATTCCATAGGGATTCTGCTAGTCCTCTGCCATATCTACGGCAAGAGACCGGTGGGAACTCCAGAGAAATGGTGTAAATGACTGAAGGTGGCCACCGGAGTTACAGCAGGAGATCGGGACACTCCCTGTGGAATTTCAAGGCCAATATATTCATTATTTCAGTGCAGAAATGATTATGCTCCAATTTGAGATACTGTTTTCCAAAGGTGGAAAGTACTAAATAAGCATCTGTAATCGAAGGGCTGCCCTCTGCTTTCCTAATACATCCCCGGAGATCATAGTGGAAAAAGTGAGGATCAGATGGGAGGTGCTCTTCCCCATCACCCACAGGAGCATCCCCAAGGCCACTGTTGGTTAGGCCTGGACAGAGGTGGCTGATAGGGGCAGTGCCAGCAGCATCACCCCCAGTAATCTGGAATAAAAAAACTAGTATCAGTAATTGTGGCAAGAAAACACCGGATTGTCGTAAAAACCCATCTGGTTCAATAATGTCCTTTAGGGAAGGAAACCTGCCGTCCTTACCCGGTCTGGCCTATACATGACTCCAGACCCACAGCAATGTAGTAATTCTTAATTGCCCTCTGAAGTGGCCTAGCAAGCCACTCAGTTGTACAATCTTGCTACAAAAAGTCATAATAAGAACAAAACCGGACAGACCACCCGGCATCGGATCAGAAGACACGGACACGACAAAGGCAAACCAAGCCCAGTCGACCCTGCAAAGTCCTCCTCACTAACATCTGGGGACTTGTGCCAAAATTGGGAGAGCTGTCCCACAGACTAGACAAGCAACAGCCTGACATAACCACACTCACAGAATCATACCTTTCAGCCAACGTCCCAGACTCTTCCATCACCATCCCTGGGTATGTCCTGTCCCACCGGCAGGACAGACCCACCAGAGGTGGCAGTATGGTGAAAAACAGTCAGGAGGGAGTGGCCCTGAGAGTCCTCAACCATAAAATCTCATGGCGTCAGGTCAAACATAGGCAAAGAAACCTCCTGCTGATTATCACCTACCATCCTCCCTCAGCTGATGAATCAGTCCTCCTCCATGTTAAGCACCACTTGGAGGAAGCACTGAGGGTAGCAAGGGCACAGAATGTACTCTGGATGGGGGACTTCAATATCCATCACCAGATGGTGAGCGAACCAACACGAGGGAAAAACCTACTACCTGTCACAGATGCATCTGTCCATGACAGTATTGGTAGGAGTGACCACCGCACAGTCCTTGTGGAGACGAAGTCCTGTCTTCGCACTGAGGACACCATCCAACGTGTTGTGTGGCACTATCACCGTGCTAAATGGGATAGATTCAGAACAGATATAGCAGCTCAAAACTGGGCATCCATGAGGTGCTGTGGGCCATCAGCAGAAGTGGAATTGTATTTCAGCACAATCTGTAACCTCATGGCCCGGCATATTCCTCACTCTACCATTACCAACAAGCCAGGGGATCAACCCTGGTTCAATGAGGAGTGTAGAAGAGCATGCCAGGAGCAGCACCAGGCATGCCTAAAAATGAGGCGCCAACCTGGTGAAGCGACAACTCAGGACTACATGCATGCTAAACAGCGGAAGCAACATGCTATAGACAGAGCTAAGCGATTCCACAACCAATGGATCAGATCAAAGCTCTGCAGTCCTGCCACATCCAGTCGTGAATGGTGGTGGACAATTAAACAACTAACGGGAGGAGGAGGCTCTGTAAACATCCCCGTCCTCAATGATGGCAGAGTCCAGCACATGAGTGCAAAAGACAAGGCTGAAGCGTTTGCAATCATCTTCAGCCAGAAGTGCCGAATGGATGATCCATCTCGGCCTCCTCCCGATATCCTCACCATCACAGAAGCTAGTCGTCAGCCAATTCGATTCACTCCACGTGATATCAAGAAACGGCTGAGTGCACTGGATACAACAAAGGCTTTGCGCCCCGAAAACATCCCGGCTGTAGTGCTGAAGACTTGTGCTCCAGATCTAGCCAAGCCTCTAGCCAAACTGTTCCACTACAGCTACAACACTGGCATCTATCCGACAATGAGGAAAATTGCCCAGGTATGTCCTGTCCACTAAAAGCAGGACAAATCCAATCCGGCCAATTACCGCCCCATCAGTCTACTCTCAATCATCAGCAAAGTGATGGAAGATGTCGTCGACAGTGCTATCAAGCGGCACTTACTCACCAATAACCTGCTCACCGATGCTCAGTTTGGGTTCCACCAGGACCACTCGGCTCCAGATCTCATTACAGCCTTGGTCCAAACATTACAAAAGAGCTGAATTCCAGAGGTGAGGTGAGAGTGACTGCTCTTGACATCAAGGCAACATTTGACCGAGTGTGGCACCAAGGAGCCCTAGTAAAATTGATGTCAATGGGAATCAGGGGGAAAACTTGGCAGTGGCTGGAGTCATACATAGCACAAAGGAAGATGGTAGTGGTTGTTGGAGGCCAATCATCTCAGCCCTAGGACATTGCTGCAGGAGTGCCTCAGGGCAGTGTCCTCGGCCCAACCATCTTCAGCTGCTTTATCAATGACCTTCCCTCCATCATAAGGTCAGAAATGGGGATGTTCACTAATGATTGCACAGTGTTCAATTCTATTCGCAACCCCTCAGATAATGAAGCAGTCCGAGCCCGCATGCAGCAAGACCTGGACAACATCCAGGTTTGGGCTGATAAGTGGCAAGTAACATTCGTGCCAGACAAGTGCCAGGCAATGACCATCTCCAACAAGAGAGAGTCTAACCACCTCCACTTGACATTCAACAGCATTACCATCGCCGAATCCCCCACCATCAACATCCTGGGGGTCACCATTGACCAGAAACTTAACTGGAGCAGCCACATAAATACTGTGGCTACAAGAGCAGGTCAGAGGCTGGGTATTCTGTGGCGAGTGACTCACCTCCTGACTCCCCAAAGCCTTTCCACCATCTACATAGCACAAGTCAGGAATGTGATGGAATACTCTCCACTTGCCTGGATGAGTGCAGCTCCAACAACATTCAAGAAGCTCGACACCATCCAGGACAAAGCATCCTGCTTGGTTGCTACCCCATCCACCACCCTAAACATTCACGCCCTTCACCACCGGTGCACAGTGGCTGCAGTGTGTACCATCCACAGGATGCACTGCAGCAACTTGCCAAGGCTTCTTCGACAGCACCTCCCAAACCTGCGACCTCTACCACCTAGAAGGACACGGGCAGCAGGAACATAGGAACAACACCACCTGCACGTTCCCCTCCAAGTCACACACCATCCCGACTTGGAAATATATCGCCATTCCTTCGTCATCGCTGGGTCAAAATCCTGGAACTCCCTTCCTAACAGCACTATGGAAGAACCTTCACCACACGAACTGCAGCGGTTCAAGAAGGCGGCTCACCATCACCTTCTCAAGGGCAATTAGGGATGGGCAATAAATGCTGGCCTCGCCAGCGACGCCCACATCCCATGAACGAATAAAAAAAAGGACCTGGGTTCAATGCAGGAAGAGGTTTAATGACCTCACAGGTGCAGCAAGGGTGAGTACACCTCTTCATCTCTCCACCTCTCTCAACAGCACCTGACAACGCTCCTCTTTCCCCTTCCCTGCCACTCTTATTACCTTCCCGCCATCACCATACAATCGCAAGGCCACACTAAAACACCTCTTTTTCTCATTCCACGCAGACTCATCTCTTCCTTTTCTCTCAACAGTACAGAGTAACACCAGTCTCTTCGCACATCCTACCATTTGCACAACCAACTCATCCCAGACTCCTTCCTCACTAAACATTACATACACTTCCCTTTACATTTATCACCTCCCCATCTTCATTCCATGTTGCTTCTTCTACTCCTCTGAACACATCCACTATATGCGGAAGCCCTACACATCTCTACCTGCCTTTTCCACAGCCACTCTCCCTGTCTTTCTGCAGAACAAGACAGCACATAATGCCAGTGAGAGGCACGGGATGGGTGGAGGAGTTTCCAACATCATCGGCCTCACACAGGCAGAGCAAGAAGCCCTGGAGATCACTGGAAGAAAAGAACAAAAGTAAGAATTTGTATTTATATAGCACCTTTCACAACCTCAGGATGTACCAAAGCGCATCACAGCCAATGAAGTACTTTTGAAGTGTAGTCACTGTTGTAATGTAGGGAAACGTGGCAGCAAGATCCCACAAACAGCAATGAGATAATGACCAGATAATCTGTTTCAGTAATAGAAACTTAGAAAATTGGAGCAAGATTAGGCCATTCGGCCCTTCGGGCCTGATCCGCCATTCAAAGTGATCATGGCTGATCGTCTAACTCAGTACCCTGTTCCCACTTTTTCCCCATATCCCTTGATCCCTTTAGCATTAAGAAATGTTGCTTGAGGGATAAATATTGGCCAGGTCACCAAGGAAAACTACCTTGCTCTGGGATTATTTACGTCCACCTGAGAGGTTGATCATCTTCTGCTGTCCTGCAGATTACTGGATGTGATGAGCTCCAGCCTCAAGGGAGTGGCAGTGGGACCTCTTTAAGAATGTCAGCACATCTGCACATTCGCCTTCCGACTCATCCGCCATGGTGCCAACAAGTCAGCTAGGCTAGACAGCTCCGGCTATAGCCAAGTTGCAGCAGGCTGCAGCCAAGGCCTCACAGGCTTGTGCACCCAGAAGTCACTGGCCATGAGCATTCCCAAGGGTCTCCACATGATGAACAGCAGCCTTCCACCAGTTCTGATCAGGCCACTTGGGGAGCACCTCGTAGGAGTAGTAGAGTTAGGAAACTTTCTTTAAATAAACTATGTGTTGATCACCTGGATGAGAATGAATGTATGGCACTTATTACGTTTGGCATTAAATTAATCACCTTTATCACATTTGGCACTTTGGCCTGCAGTGTGGTTTAATAGCACTTTCTGAGAGTGAACTTAACCCCCAGCTTCTGAGTCTGCATTGTCAGAATGTTATTGACATAGAAGTTGTCTGAATGGTTTGAATGTTCTTCAATGCAAGATGAAGGGAGCGGTGAAGAATGCGACAATTGGGGCTCTGCGTAAGTTCTCAGGGCAGGTGTGTGAGAAAATCAGTGGAATTGCTGAGCTATGAGCTAATCCCTGGCTGCAAGGTGCTCATGTGCCCTCCTTCCTCTCCTTCCCCCAGGTCTTCCTTGTTTGATGATGACTGCTGCTGCTGCGCTGACTCCGCCAAATGCAGGCTCTAAAATTGCTGTCCGTGTCCCTAGGCCAGTGAGATATTATTGCGAGTAAGACTACCTCTTGCACTGCTTTCACTTTGGTGTGAAGGCCACCGTTTACACGTTCTTCCTTTATTAAAATGTATCTATTGACTGAAAAGAGCTGCCAGCTGGTTTTAAACAGCTCAAGTTCATCAGCAACAATAGGCAGAAAAAATAAATAAAAGGAATAAAGGAACAGTTCAACTTCACTGGTATCAACTAGTGTAGTTCTATAATACCTTTAATGTAAAAATCAGGTCAAGGTGCTTTATGAAGGTGGGAGAAAAAAATAGAATAAAGGAATAGAGGAAGAGGTGCAAGGGCTAGAAATGGAAATCCAAGGAGAAGGTAGGAGGCCATTAAATAAAATGTCACGCATGACGTTGAGCACGTGCTTGGAACTATGCTACCCTGAATCCTCAGCAATGCAACTGACCAGTATAACTATGGTTTCCTATTCACTTCACCACTCAAATGCCAGCAGTACTATAACAAGCATTTGTAACATTACAGAGGTTGCTAGGATCACTTCCTGAAAACAAAAAATTAACATTCAATGTCATGCACAAAAAACAGGTCACAACAAGGTTTCTGTGCCAACAAAATAAATCAGAGCTATACAAAGATAGATCCATGGTTAGGTAACACTTTAATATGGGTGGGCTATCATACTACAGCATCTAAATCAAATATCAGTTAAAAATCAGACTGTGGGTGTAATTTTTTAAGCCACTGTGCCATCGGCAAGCCTCGCACACAATGGGTGGTTTATCATGAAATCGTGGGCACACTTCTCCTGATTTTCCATCCATACTGGATGAAAAGTCACAGCCAGTGCACCCACAAATTTCTGATCAAGCCGCCCCTTGTGTGTTGGGTCGGAGAATGTAGTTCCTGGGCCAGGTGCAGTTGGTTGTCAGATACCTGAAGTGCAAGTGCACCTGCCTATCTTCCTCCTGCCTGAACCTCTCCTTCCTCCTCCAGTTCCAGGAAAGCTGTTGGCAGGCTCAGTGGAATGCTTGGGCTGAGCAGTTTGGTTGAAACTGAGGTTGCAGCAGGAATGCTGTGGCTGGAGATCTGTGTAGCAAATAGCAGGAGAAACTATTGCACAAGAAATGTGTGGAAACATCTGCATGGCAAGCAAGCGAAAAGGCCAGTTTTAAGAATGGACATTCTGCAGCAGACACCATGGAAACCCAGAAGCGCCACAGTGTCAGCAGTGGCTCAGCGGCAGTACTCCCGCCTCTGAGTCGGACGGTTCAAGTCGCACTCCAGAGGCTTGAGCATGTAATCCAGGCTGACACTCCAGTGCAGTACTGAGGGGGTGTTGCAATGTCAGAAGTGCCATCTTCTGTTAAACAGAGGCCACATCTGCCCTCACAGGTGGACGTAAAAGATCCCATGGCACTATTTCGAAGAAGAGCAGGGGAATTTTCCCCGGTGTCCTGGCCAATATTTATTCCTCAACCAACACCATTAAAACAGATGATCTGGTCATTATCAAGTTGCTATTGCTATGTGCAAATTGGCTGCCACGATTCCTACATTACAACAGTGACTACACATCAAAAGTACTTAATTGTAAAATGCTTTGGGACGTCATGAGGTCATGAAAGGCACTATATAAATGCAAGTCTTTTTTTTCCCTTTACTTTAAACAGGCGAGTACGGGGAATTTATTATAGGGTCTACTTTTAGCTATAATGAGGCTTGCAGCGCAGCCTCAAAAAATGTAATCTTTTTTCTTACTGAATCAGGGATGTGACACTACCTACCCGATTCTGTGCTCTCGTGCACTGGGTGCAAGGCTGCATGCAGGACCACAACATCAGATGTAAAGGATATTAATTAAATGGATATCTACAGTCTCAAAGGGCTCAAAACCAATAAATTCCCAGGATACACTACTGCGCACTCCCCTATCAGGTGAGAGCTTATCCAGGAAGTGTCTTTGTTAGAACTGTCTCCATTACCATTGTCTCACTCTTAACAATGGTCAACCCCAGTCCATCACCGGCATCTCCACATCTTAACAATGGGTAGCACTAGTTTAATAAAGCTGGCTCAGGTGATTGTTGTTCTGGGGGCCAAACACTGATGCTCCACAAGACGTGATCGCTGACATCTATGCCAGATGGGTCTGCCGTGCCCATCAAACCACTCTATCAGATTACGGCCTATTACCTTGGCCTACTTTGGTCGCTCCTCCCCTGCTCTTGTGGTCTTATTGTCAATTCTTCTTTCCTTGCAGATCTCCTCTAAGTTCTTCTTCATATTCTAGCACATTTCTTATTGCAGCCACCCCCCGCCACCCCCCAACCCAGACCTGGCACCATGTTACATAGTGGGCTCCAGCTACCTCCTCCTGTCACAGAGGTCACATGTTAAGCTGCCAGTTCTCCGTAGTCTCCACCTTCTTCATTTAACCTCTTTGTAGAACTCTTTTAAGCCCTCTTTCATTTCCCCACATTGTCCTGGATCTGGTGCTGCATCAAGAAGTGATCTACATCTGCGTCCCTCTGGCTGGGAGGGAAACAGTTAATGACACTAGTCGCTAGCAAGATGTCTGTCAACAACAACAACTTGCATTTATATAGTGCCTTTAACGTAGGAAAATGTCCCAAGGTGCTTCTCGGCAACGTAATCAGAGAAAAATTGACACTGAGCTAGTGAAGAAGATATTAGGAGGGGCGACTAAAAGCTTGGTCAAACAGGTAAGTTTTAAGGAAGATCTTAAAGGTCCCGTATAGTCCCCTTGCTCTTTGTTTTCCCTGTAGATGCCCTCCTCTTTAATGGCCACAAAGGTGAGTGTGTTATCAGACTGTCTGATCTTTCAGGACTCGAGACAAGTTTTGATCCCACAGCCCTTCAAGCAAATGGCTTTGGAACACATCTTCACCTGTGGTCATCTCTGTGGAATCTGTTCAGTTATGATGACATCACAACTCCTGCACGGCCAGCGCAAATGCTTGAACAATTTCCTGTTGTCCCTGGACCTGGACTCAGTTAAAGAAAGAGGCACATAACTTGTCAAGGGAAACCTTATCTCTGTAAAAATGTTGCATTTTACCAAAACTTTCGGGTTCTGCCTTCAGCATTCTGGCATCTTAAGCACCTCCCCCATGCTTTGCTTCCCAGGTTGGCGATTATTAACTCCACTCGTGAAGCCCAGGGTATCTGGTAAACCTTCAGCATGTCCCTCATCCAAATTAATCAGTCCTCCATGGTAGGTTTACTGTAGAAACATTAACTCTGTTTCTTTCTCCACAGATGCTGCCTGACTTGCTGAGCTTCTGCAGCATTTTCTGTTGAAAACAGATAGCAACAACTGATGGGCTTCACCTTGTGTACCTTCATTCACATATACCCGTTTCAGTTGCATTTACAGTTTCATTTCATTTTCATTTACTAGAGGTCTGTGTTTACATAGCAATATTTTACTACATTTTATATTGATTAAACTGATTTGTTTTAGAATTATGCACATATTGTAAAACCTGCATGCTTAATTAGTATTGAACCGCTGTAAATATGCTTATTGCTTACTTGAAATTCAAGTGCTCAAGCTTTAACAATAAAAAGTGACAAAACTATATATTAAAAATCTTATATCTGCACACTTCTTGTCAACAAAGTCTTATTTTTTGTTGTCTTTTTGCCACACTTTGTGTAGCTTTTTCCATTATGAATTCCTATGCCCACATTTATAATGGAAAATGCCTATGTAAACATGTTGGGCGCTAAATTGGGTCGTGTAGCGCCCGTTGTTTCGGCGCTACACGGCCTCTCTGACATCCATGATGGCATCTTGGATGCACACGCATGTTTCCTGCGTGACGTGCGCCAGACGCCATCTTGGTATAGGAGTGAGCGCAGGCGCTAATACCGGACGCTGGAAGCATGTAAAGTAGGGGGGAAATGGCTGCAATCAGTGTACAACGCTGATTTCAAGTGATACACACCATTTTCGACCTTAATGCTCAACTCAACGCACAGTCTTATCCCCAACCATCTAAACGTTTCTTACAGTGTCTGAAGAACCCCCACCAGCGCCATTTAAAGGGCCATGCAGGTGTTGCAGGTTAGTTGCTGGATTATTGCTTCTGGCTGCTGGAGGAGTAGGAAGTGTTATTTGAAGCTCCCTATTCTTATTGAGAGTTCCTACACTACTTTTGAGAGTGCTTTGGCAGGTATTGCCTTAAGGGTCGGAAAGTTACAACCCTGGTGGAACAACATTCCTGCCAACCATGGGTGGTCTGCTAGGGCTCCCGCTGGGCATTGAGCCTGACTGGGAGCATGCAGAGAGGCCACGCCCAGCAGGTCAAGCTCCGAGGAGATGGAGGAGGCGCAGGGCACTGAGCAGGAGGCCCTACCCAATGAGGGCCGTCAGGGATCAATTCTCTTACCTCAACATGACCGAGGAGGATTGCATCCGATGGCTGAGGTTCACCAAGGAAGCCGTCACTGAGATCTGTCAACTGGTGCGGCCACAACTGCAGCCTCAGGGCAGGGCGAGGACAGCATTGCCTGTGGCTATGAAGGTCACTGTGGCACTGAATTCCTACAGCTCAGGAACATTTCAGGCCTCTGCTGGCGACATGTGCAACATCTCGCAGTCTGCAGTGCACTGCTGCATATGGGAGGTCACAGACGCACTGTACCAGATGAGGAACAGGTTCATCACCTTTCCTCTCAACAGAGACAAGTAGAATGAGCGAGCATGGGGGTTCGCCCGCATTGCTGGCTTCTCCATGGTGCAGGATGCCATGGACTGCACACATATTGCCCTGCGTGCCCCGCACATCAACTCACCTGTCTTCGTCAACTGAATGGGCTTCCACTCCCTCAACATGCAGCTGGTGTGCGACCACACGCATCGCATCTTGGAGGTTGATGCCCACTACCCTGGGAGTAGTCACGATGCCTTTGTCATGCGGCAGTTCAACGTGCCAGCTATCTTTCATCTGACTCAGCAAATCAAAGGCTGGCTACTGGGTGACAAGGGCGTGGCTCACGACGTGGCTCATGACACTGTCAGGAATCCACGCACACATGCACAGCAGGCCTATAATGAGAGCCATGCTGCCACACGCAACATCGTGGAGCACACCATGGGCCTCCTCAAACAACGCTTCCGCTGCCTGGACCGGTCTGGAGGAGCCCTGAGCGGGTGGGCAGATTTGTGGTAGTCTGCTGCATGCTGCACAACTTCGCCATCATGAGGGACCAGCCTTTGCCACCAATGACTGCAGAAGATCCTGAGCCAGAGGTGGAGGAGGAGGCTGAGGAGGAAGAGGCGGAGGGGCAGGTGAAGGAAGAGGCTGAGGAGGAGCAGGAGGAGGGGGTGGAGCCGGAGGAGGAGGTGGAGGAAGACGCTAGGGTGCAGCAGGAACCACACACCTTGTCTGCAAGGGCTGTGCGTGTTCATCTGATCCGTGCCCGCTATCAATAATGTGAACTACATCCCCCAACTCACCAACAATCCTACATTCCCCACCTTTCCCCTCCCACAAGACAATTAAATTGCCCTCCATCTTATTACACATTGGTGTCCCTCTCAGCTCATTGCATGAATAAAAAACACCACCAAATGCAAAATCAAACTCTCATTTAAGGATTAATAAATGAAAATATGCAAACATAACAGAACTATTCAACCTTGTGCATTCCCTTAGTGCCTGTTATCCGTGTGCCTTTACCTATCCTAGTGCTCTTACGAGGTGCTCCCCAGTGGCTGGAGCATGGATGGTGGGAGGCTGCTGGCCTTCAATGGAGGTACGTCCAGATGGCCTTGGAGGACGATGTCGAGCAGGGCCCGGCTTCAGACTGCACCATCTCAGCATGGGCTGCAGCAGTCTGGCCTGGCTGGCTGAGAGGCAACAACAGGGGCACTCGCGGAGTGGCAGGGGTGGGAGCAGGAATGCTGTAGTCCTGAGAGAGGACAGCAGGTCCGACTGCCATGGCGCCACTGCCACTTTCCTGGGGCGGCGCCTCAGCAATCCTGGTGATCGGCTGGAGAACGGATTGCTGGAGTGCTGTGGTGCCCTAGAAGCCCCGTTTCACAGTGGTCCCCAGAGCCACGATAGCAGCAGTCTGAACTTCCAAGGCAGCAGTCTGAGCTCCAAATGCAGCAGTCAAACCTTGGATGGCAGATGTTTGTGCTGCAATGGATGCTGTGATATCAGTCATCAGACGCTGCATCATGGTGGGTTCCACAGGTGCGCTAATGGAGGTGACCACCCATTCCATGTTGGAAAGGATGGGCTCTAAGCTCTGCGCAAAGCCCTGCGCCAATTTGGAGCTGGACTCCTCCCTGCCCCTTCTCATTGTGCGCAGGCTTTCTGGCAGGCTTTCCAGTGCCCCAAGCATTTGGTTGTGTACGCCCATCAGCTGATCTGTTTTTTTTATCCTTACTAGAAAATGTGCATGTGCATGTGCACTGGATAAGGTCAGAATCAGACTCTAATTGCCTACCAATTGTCTCGGGGTTCACAGAGGGAGTAAGGTCACTTTGGCAAGATATTGAAGGAATGGCAGTTCCCAACAGCCAAACACTAACATGTTACAGGCTTCAAGAGAAGAGGAAAAATAAAACTATCAAATTAGAAAAATATGTAATATATAGATCAATATTGAGTCAAAATCAATATTTGCTGATAATACTTTCCTCTCTGATATTACAGTTTATTATCAAGGCATAATAAATGTGTCCGTGATTTCCTAATATGCCTGACCAGTGGGGGAGGTTTTCCCATCAACATCAACAGCGCAAACTAACACCGTGATGTCATTATGACAAAAATTATCCATGACTCTAGCCATTCTCCTTCTCCAAACAAAAGAAAGATTCGATGAAAATATTACATCTTTAAACTTTTAGCATGGGGAGGAGATACAGCTGGGACTAGGAAATTGTGATGGTTCATCAGTTTTTTAAAAACGATAACTCAGGATCTTTCTTGCAAACTTTCTCCACAAATTTTCTCTCTTTCCCTCCTCTTCTGAAGGTGTTGAGGCTTTGTTAAGGAACTGTTATATGGGGGCTAGGTGCTATCAGATTCCTTTCCCAAGTGAGACTTGACAATGAATATTGGAAGTCTATGCGACCATCACAGCTGACTCCATCCAATTCCCACCTGCAGTGTTCACATGCATTTCCTGCGAGTGTCTCTAGATTGAGATCAGGACTATTGGCCCTTCTTAACCCAGGGTCACCAAGGTCAATTGTGGAGCCCCTACTATCACCCCAGCTGAGATTAGCTAACTCAGCACAAATTGGTCTGTATGCTTCAGCTATTCATTGGATAATATTATTGTTTTGTTTACGCAGCGAGTTGTTATGATCTGGAATGCACTGCCTGAAAGGGTGGTGGAAGTTGATTCAATAATAACTTTTAAAAGGGAATTGGATGTATACTTGAAAAGAAAAAATTTGCAGGGTTATGGGGAATAAGATGAGTGGGACTAATTGGATGTTTTTTTCAAAGAGCCAGCACAGGAACCTTCTTTTGTGTTGCAAGATTTTATGATTATTTGCCTGCAGCCATTCAAGAGGTTATCATTTTAAATTACTTTATCTGTGCAGCAACACCCATTTGTCATGACTAATGTAATGAATATTTTTGAAATACAATAATCCTTTTTAGGCTGCATATAGTGACACCACAAGTCCCGGCCAGAATGGAGATGATTGGTTAATTCCCCTGTCAATCACACTGGAGACTGCACTGTTGAAGTAACTGGGATTGATTTTAAGCACATAATTTGTATGTAACTATACTCCTCATTGCATTTTGCTGGAGAAATAATCATTGGCTGATACAGTCAATATTCACTCCATTCTCTGACACAGATGTTTGCTATATGTTCCTGCAAACTTCATGAGACTCCAGATTTTGAATCTATTCTCCTGAGATATCAGAAAATCATATCTTAAGATTTCCTTAGACTGAACAAATGAACAATGCACAAACTAAGGAACTGTAGAGGCCTGTCTTCTCAGGCCGTGCATCAGCATTGGGCAAGGACTCCTTTGGCTACCATACAGCATAGGACTGGCACATGCAGGGGCAATAATGGTCAGCTGTGGCCTGAAGTTTGGCTACATCTCTTTGCAGGCTTGCTACAATGCTGTCCTATGGAGATGGTACTGATGAATGGCTCAGAGGGAAACCTTCCTTTTGAGACTCTCGAAAGGCCTTCTGAATTTTTGTGCCACTCCCTTTTAATTGACCCCATTCCTTTAAATTTGACTTGCACACAATTTTCCTCTCCCACCACTTGTGCCCTCACTAGACCATCTTGAGTCTGCACTTGGTGCTGTGAATAATTATGCAAATGAAGTAACACCAGAGAATTGAGCTCAATTTGCACTTGAACTTTCGAATGGGATTTGCACCAGTTCTTAACTATTTAGAGCTGACTTAGACAGAAGATGAAAATTGTTCCCCAGGAATCAATGAAGTGGCTGTTGATGGAAACAATTTAAAGTTTTTCATAATTGAGCCACTTGAGTGTAAGGTTTCCCGGGAAGCCAGAATGTGTGGCGAGCATGAATATGGACTTCTTTGTGATTCTGTTTGAGATGCTGAAAGGTTCTGGTATGATCATTCTGCACCCAAAGTCGAGATGCAGCTACTTAAGGTGAAATTATGCATTACAGCCATGCTATAGCATTAAACTTGAATCAGCTGCATTCAGGGTGCAAGGACCTTAGGAAACTTCCTCAACATGTTAAACTTTATTCTTGCCTGTGCCAACGACCTCCTCGCATGAAACAGTATTCACCTACTCGGTCACCTTTTCTCAGGCAGCATGGACAACAGACTCTGAGGATCCCCTCCAACCCAAGGATGGCAACCTTCTTTTGCAGTACCTCCCTCAACATAACTGATAGGGTTTCCCTTGCAAAGGGAGAAGTCCTCCTTCTTCCCTGATCTGTGGCACAATCCTCAGCTACCTCTTGCAATCTAGTGAATAGAATTCCTGCAACAAACTTCCAATTACCAAAATCAGCAACTGGCTCTTTAAATTTGCTGTTGTGCCAGATAGTCCATCCCTGTGGCCTGCATGCGCGTAGCACATGGCTCAATCCACATTGGGAGCATAGAGTGCATGGATCAATCCATGATGGGAGCATACAGTGCATGGTCCAATGTACACTGAGAGCATAGAGAGCATGGTCCAAACCATGGTGGGAGCATACAGTGCATGGTCCAATCCACACTGGGAGCATAGAGTACATGGTCCAATCCACACTGGGAGCATAGAGTGCATGGTCCAATCCACGGTGAGAGCATGGAGTGCATGGTCCAATCCACACTGGCAGCATAGAGTGCATGGTCCAATCCACGGTGAGAGCATGGAGTGCATGGTCCAATCCACACTGGGAGCATGGAGTGCATGGTCCAATCCACGGTGAGAGCATGGAGTGCATGGTCCAATCCACACTGGGAGCATGGAGTGCATGGTCCAATCCATGGTGAGAGCATGGAGTGCATGGTCCAATCCACACTGGGAGCATGGAGTGCATGGTCCAATCCATGGTGGGAGCATGGAGTGCATGGTCCAATCCATGGTGGGAGATCAGAGTGCATGGTCCAATCCATGGTGGGAGATCAGAGTGCATGGTCCAATCCATGGTGGGAGATCAGAGTGCATGGTCCACTCTATGGTGGGAGCATAGAGGAGGGAGATATCTGGCACAGCAGCAAATTACTTAAATGAACAGACTTCCCAAATTTTTGTGAGGTCCGCACCATGCGTGGCTAAAATGAGATGTGCTTGTGCATTTCTGGATACAACTCGCCTGTAGCTTGATCGGAAAACCAGCCTTTTAGTTTTGTTAATTTTACAGGTGTTTTAGATTACGTGGAGTTCGCTTTCATGTGTACATGTACCTGCCACAAGCTGCATATGTACAAGTTAAACAGAAACACTGAGGATTTTTTGGTAAATTATTAATTCAATGTTTTTTTTAAAAATACACACCATTATTAATACAAAATTTTAAAAAATTCCAGGGATAAACAGAAAATGCTGGAAACACTCAGCAGGTCAGGCAGGATCTGTGGCAAGTGGGTTAACGTTTCGGATCGATGACCTTTCGGCAGAACCAGATGCTATCGGCCTCCCTTAGAATACCGTATAACCGTGTGCCACTGTAAGGAATGTCCACAATTTCAAATTTGCTGCCTACACCCTTCTCTGTGAAAGTTTGTACCTTCTGGGTATGTTTTCTAACTGGTGATGTTCCCTGTTAATGATTATTTAAGGGTAGGTTCTACCTGTGCGTGTTGCTTCATGCATCGGGAGCACATGTGGGGAGTTGGAATGAGTAAGCTAAAGGAGCCTGAGTTTCCTGATAAGCGCTGGGATAATGAATTTGTAAAATTTACCCTAAAATTCCTCTGTGCGCTTTTCTAGCAGGGTCAACAGATGGAAGAGGAGGGTGGCTAAATATAGCCCTGTGTGTGGGGGGGGTGGACAGCGTGTGTTGGGGGGGGCGGACAGCGTGTGTTGGGGGGGGCGGACAGCGTGTGTTGGGGGGGGCGGACAGCGTGTGTTGGGGGGGGCGGACAGCGTGTGTGTGTGTGGGGGGGGGCGGGCTCTCTCTGGGTGGGGGGGGCGGGCTCTCTCTGGGCGGGGGGGGCGGACTCTCTCTGGGCGGGGGGGGCGGACTCTCTCTGGGCGGGGGGGGCGGACTCTCTCTGGGCGGGGGGGGCGGACTCTCTCTGGGCGGGGGGGGCGGACTCTCTCTGGGCGGGGGGGGCGGACTCTCTCTGGGCGGGGGGGGCGGACTCTCTCTGGGCGGGGGGGGCGGACTCTCTCTGGGCGGGGGGGGCGGACTCTCTCTGGGCGGGGGGGGCGGACTCTCTCTGGGCGGGGGGGGCGGACTCTCTCTGGGCGGGGGGGGCGGACTCTCTCTGGGCGGGGGGGGCGGACTCTCTCTGGGCGGGGGGGGCGGACTCTCTCTGGGCGGGGGGGGCGGACTCTCTCTGGGCGGGGGGGGCGGACTCTCTCTGGGGGGGGGGGCGGACTCTCTCTGGGGGGGGGGGGCGGACTGTCTCTGGGTGGGGTGGGGGGACTGTCTGGATGTTGATGGGGGGGGACCGTGTGTATATGGGGCAGGGGGACCGTGTGCATATGGGGGGGGGGGGACCGTGTGCATATGGGGGGGACGACCGTGTGTACATGGGGGGGGGGGACCGTGTGTACATGGGGGGGGGGGGGGACCGTGTGTACATGGGGGGGGGGGGGACCGTGTGTACATGGGGGGGGGGGGACCGTGTGTACATGGGGGGGGACGGACCGTGTGTACATGGGGGGGGGGGGACCGTGTGTACATGGGGGGGGGGGACCGTGTGTACATGGGGGGGGGGGGACCGTGTGTACATGGGGGGGGGGGGACCGTGTGTACATGGGGGGGGGGGGACCGTGTGTACATGGGGGGGGACCGTGTGTACATGGGGGGGGGGGGACCGTGTGTACATGGGGGGGGGGGGACCGTGTGTACATGGGGGGGGGGGACCGTGTGTACATGGGGGGGGGGACCGTGTGTACATGGGGGGGGGGGACCGTGTGTACATGGGGGGGGGGGGACCGTGTGTACATGGGGGGGGGGGGACCGTGTGTACATGGGGGGGGGGGGACCATGTGTACATGGGGGGGGGGGACCGTGTGTACATGGGGGGGGGGGGACACCGTGAGTACATGGGGGGGGGGGGGGGGAAGACCGTGAGTACATGGGGGGGGGGGGACCGTGTGTACATGGGGGGGGGGGGGGACCGTGTGTACATGGGGGGGGGGGGGACCGTGTGTACATGGGGGGGGGGGACCGTGTGTACATGGGGGGGGGGGGACCGTGTGTACATGGGGGGGGGGGACCGTGTGTACATGGGGGGGGACCGTGTGTACATGGGGGGGGGGGACCGTGTGTACATGGGGGGGGGGGGACCGTGTGTACATGGGGGGGGGGGGACCGTGTGTACATGGGGGGGGGGGGGGGACCGTGTGTACATGGGGGGGGGGGGGACCGTGTGTACATGGGGGGGGGGACCGTGTCTACATGGGGGGGGGGACCGTGTCTACATGGGGGGGGACCGTGTCTACATGGGGGGGGACCGTGTCTACATGGGGGGGGGGGACCGTGTCTACATGGGGGGGGGGACCGTGTCTACATGGGGGGGGGGGGACAGTGTCTACATGGGGGGGGGGGGGGGACCGTGTCTACATGGGGGGGGGGGGACCGTGTCTACATGGGGGGGGGGGGGACCGTGTCTACATGGGGGGGGGGGGGACCGTGTGTACATGGGGGGGGGGGGACCGTGTGTACATCGGGGGGGGGGGACCGTGTGTACATGGGGGGGGGGGACCGTGTGTACATGGGGACGACGACCGTGTGTACATGGGGGGGACGACCGTGTGTACATGGGGGGGACGACCGTGTGTACATGGGGGGGACGACCGTGTGTACATGGGGGGGGACACCGTGTGTACATGGGGGGGACGACCGTGTGTACATGGGGGGGGGGACCGTGTGTACATGGGGGGGGGGAGACCGTGAGTACATGGGGGGGGGGGGGGAGACCGTGAGTACATGGGGGGGGGGGGGAGACCGTGAGTACATGGGGGGGGGAGACCGTGAGTACATGGGGGGGGGGAGACCGTGAGTACATGGGGGGGGGGGGGGGGGGGAGACCGTGAGTACATGGGGGGGGGGGGGGGGGGGGAGACCGTGAGTACATGGGGGGGGGGGGGGGAGACCGTGAGTACATGGGGGGGGGGGGGAGACCGTGAGTACATGGGGGGGGGGGGGGACCGTGTGTACCCGGGTGGGGGGACCATGTGTACACGGGATTGCCTCCACTCGTGTGTGTGCTGAAAGTGAAAGTAAAGAGGAAGGCTGAATGCTGAATGCGCGATGCGAATCTTGGCCCCTGCCCCACCTCACACTTGCCACCTGCAGCGATACCGCCGCCCACCAGCGGCTCTCGATGTGCCAGGCGGGCGGGAAGAGTCGGTTCTCCCCTCGCGATTGATGAGGAAGCGCGTTAATCCGGGGCGGCGATCATTCGCCATGAGTGGGATTTCCTTCGTTTACGGTGACTCGGAATAAAATGACAAATGGTAAGTGGATTAAAAAAATGCAAGAGGGATCCGATGACAGCCCGGTGTCTGCGGATATACAAGTTAATAATAATAATTTTAAAAAGCTGCTTTCTCACAGACTTTGTGCCACTTTCCTTCCAATGTCCCCGCACTGACAGGAGCCGGAATCCCGCAGGGAGAGACTGAGCGGCAAACACTTGAGTCCGGGTCCGGGTGCGGGTCCGGATCCAGGTCCAGTCCGGGTGCGGGTCCGGATCCAGGTCCAGTCCGGGTGCGGGTCCGGATCCAGGTCCAGTCCGGGTGCGGGTCCAGGTCCAGTCCGGGTGCGGGTCCAGGTCCAGTCCGGGTCCGGATCCAGGTCCAGTCCGGGTGCGGGTCCAGGTCCAGTCCGGGTCCGGATCCAGGTCCAGTCCGGGTGCGGGTCCAGGTCCAGTCCGGGTCCGGATCCAGGTCCAGTCCGGGTGCGGGTCCAGGTCCAGTCCGGGTCCGGGTGCGGGTCCGGATCCAGGTCCAGTCCGGGTGCGGGTCCAGGTCCAGTCCGGGTGCGGGTCCAGGTCCAGCCCTGGCCGAGCAGGGCCCTCGGGGCGGAGGGAGGGAGGTTTTCCCCGGGGAAGCCGCTCTCATTCATTGGGAGCCGAGTCTGCACCTGGATTTCACGGCCATCTTCCGAGGCACCTGGTCGGGAAGGTGTTGCCGGTGTGAGCGGGTCTCCCGCCTCCCTCAAAAGTGAAAGTGGGTTCACTCCGAGTCGCCTCGCTTCGACGTAAAAGGGAAATTCCCAAAATGAATCGTTCCAATTTCACCGGGATTAACGAATAGTGGAAACTAATGGGGAAGGAGAGAAATCCCAGTGAATGAATGTGTCGGAAAAGTGAATCCGGCATCAGCTGAAGGAGAAGTGTGGGGATGAAGGGAGGAGGAAACCCGAATTAATGGACGGCCGAGCAGTGAAGCGAGAATGACACGATAGTTAAAATAGTAAGTTATTTACTCGTTGGCAGTGATTACAAGGAAGTGTTGTGTATATATATTTTTTTTAAAAACCCTGTTCATGGATCTGAAGCTAATGAAGTGGAAATATTTTAGTCTTCAAAACTTGGAACATCAGGGTGTTGGGTGAATTTAACTGGAATGTTCTAGATGAGCCGCGTTCAGTATCAGATTGTGAATGTATTTGTGTTGGTTGGAGGGTCAATTGTGCAAGAGTAAAACTACATTTAGCCTCTTTGAAGGTTTCCAAACGAGTAAGAAAAATAAAGTTGAAACCAAGAAAAGTGGAAGTCACTTGACTGACGGATTATTTCCGGCTGCCATTCCACATGTAAGTGAATAGGATTCATAAGCACAACAAATGAAGCACCCAGTGCTCTTCCGGACCCATATTTAGAGATACTTAATTTATAAGACATTGCATGGGGTCAGAATTCCTGTGCTCACTTTCCGTAGCGACAGCATAAATGCATATGTGAACTTTTCCTCTTTGCTAGAGGGGATGAGTTGCACTGCCTGAAAGGGTGGTGGAAGCAGATTAAATAGTAACTTTCAAAAGTGAATTGGACATATACTCGAAAAGGAAAAATTTGCAGGGTTATGGGGGAAAAGTAGGGGAGTGAGACTAATTGTATAGCTCTTTCAATTTTTGACCTCAATTCCACTTTCCCACCCAATCTCCGTATCCCTTGATTTCCCCTAGAGTCCAAAAATCTATCTATCTCAGCCTTGAACATACTCAACAACTTAGCAACCACAGCCATCTGGGGTAGAGAATACCAAAGGTTCACAACCCTCTGACTGAAGAAAGTAAGTATTATAGAGGTGATTTTCCAATTTTGTGCTCTGAGCAGTGAGCCTCATATTGGAAATTGGGGTTCACTGCACATGATATTACGATCATTAATTTGAATGCAAAGTCAGAAAATTGCCCCTTATAGCTAGAATAGTTAACCACTACTTGCTTCACCCTGTATGTATTTTCTCTCAAGGTGGTTATCTGATAACTTGCCACCATCTTGCAGTTGTTTCCTACAACTTTGATTGTTCGAAACATTAAAATGTCAGAATTCTTTAGCATAGCTCGAGGCAATAAACTTTTCCCATGAACTTATTAGATAAACCTGTTTCATTGGTTCGCTGTTGAGTTAGATAACAACATAAGAACGTAAGAAATAGGAGCAGGAGTAGGCCATACGGCCCCTTGAGCCTGCTTCGCCATTCAGTAAAATCCTGGCTGATCTTCAACCTCAACTCCACTTTCCCACCCGATTCCTTATCCCTTGATTCCCTTAGAGTCCAAAAATCTATCGATTTCAGTCTTGAATATACTCAACGACTGAGCATTCACAGCACTCTGGGGTAGAGAATTCCAAATATTCACGAACCTCTGGGTGAAGAAATTCCTCCTCATCTCAGTCCTAAATGTCCGTTCCCTTATGCTGAAACTATGTGCCTTGTTCCAGACTCTCCAGCCAGGGGAAGACATCCTCTGTGTCTATCCTGTCAAGCCCCCTCAGAATCTTATATGTTTCAATGAGATCACCTCTCATTCTTCTAATTGCAGAGAATATAGGCCCATTCTTCTAAATGTTTCCTCATAGCACAACCCTCTCATCCCAGGAATCAATCTAGTGAACCTTTGTTGCACTGCTCTAAGGTAAGTATATCTTTCCTTGGGTAAGGAGACCAAAACTGTACACAGTACTCCAGGTGTGGTATCACCAAAGCCCTGTACAATTGCAGCAAGATTTCCTTACTCTTGTACTCCAACCCCCTTGCAATAAAGGTCAACATGCTATTTGCCTTCCTAATTGCTTGCTGCACCTGCATGCTAACTTTTTGTGTTTCGTGTACAAGGACACCCAAATCCCTCTGAACACCAACATTTAATAGTTTCTCATCTTTTAAAAAATATTCAGTTTTTCTATTCTTCCTGCCAAAGTGAATAACCTCACATTTCCCCACATTATACTCTATCTGCCACCTTCTTGCCCACTCACTTAACCTGTCTACATTCCTTTGCAGACTCTTTGTGTCCTCCTCACAGCTTACTTTCCCACCTAGCTTTGTATAGTCAGCAAACTTGGATACATTACACTCGGTCCCTTCATCTAAGTCATTAATATAGATTGAAAATAGCTGAGGCCCAAGCACTGATCCTTGCGGCACCCCACTAGTTACAGCCTCCCAACCCGAAAATGACCAGTTTACTCCTACTCTCTGTTTTCTGTCTTTAAGCAATCCTCTATCTGTGCTATTACCTCCAATCCCATGAGCCCTAATCTTGTGTAACAACCTCTTGAGTGGTACTTTATCGAATCCCTTTTGAAAATCCAAATATACTATATCTGCTAGTTCCCCCTTATCTACCTTGCTGGTTACACCCTCAAAAAAACTCTAATAGATTTGTCAACACAATTTCCCTTTCATAAAAGTGTTTCATAATGTGGGTGCATTGTGAGGATTGGATGGAACAGCAGGTTAGCTCACATCCCTGAGTTTGCAGCCAGCTTAAGTATGATGAAAAGCCCCTCTGCAGGCTTCAAGGCTCCTTTGTAAAATTAGTTTGCACAGCCTCAGCCTAGCTGTTAGTAGGTACAAGCCCAAACTTTTATTATCAAGCACATATAAGCAATTGTATGCAGTGAGGTAATTGGAATAACCGGTGAGAGATCACACTGGTTTTTTAGAGAGTGCTGGTATAGGATATTTCTGGCTAGATTTAAAGAAGCTGCGCTGCATCTGGTGTGCTGCACCAGACCTGCAAGTACTTAACACTGACACTTTGGGACAGGGTGGAGAGCTCACCATGTCCAAAATTATTCTGACATTAGATGGGCACCCAGAAACTGAGATGCTGCACGGGTCGACATGTCCCTCAGTTGGGATGGAGATTACCAAGCTATCAATGCCTGTTTCTGGTGTCGGGACCAGGTTGTCAAAGTTGTTGGAAAAACATCAGTGCAGATCATAGAATCAGAGGTGGATCAAATTAAGTTGGTCATGTAGCTTCTGCATGTTTAAGAGACCTGTGTATCTGTAGCCTTCAAATCTAGCTAAAGGCTGGCTCTAAGGTGGTAAAGTATTTGCCAAGCCAGTAGCATAATAACCTTTAAATTTGTCCTCTGGTGACTGACATTATGCTTTTAGAGAAGGAGCAAGTTTGATAGGTTTTCCCCAAACTTCTGATAGCCATTTCAGTTAAGGGAATTATTTGTGCCAAGACGATTGTACTTTAATGATAGGCTTAAAGTTAGAAGAGGGAAGGTACACAGGCAGTTTAGATTTAACTGCTTTACAAAAAGAGGGTGGTAAATATATAGAATCAACTGCCAAGGGAAGCATGGAGGTAAAGTGTGGAAACATTAAAGGGAGAATTGGATAGAATTTGAGGAGGTAGGTGAGTGAGTGGTGTTAGATTTTTGGGACCAGCCAGGTAGACTGCAGACTTTTTCCTGGTCCTGTACTTTCCTGCGTTCCTGTGTACAATATATTAGGGCCAGACTGTTGCATGATATTAGGGATAGACTACTGCTAGAGCTGCGATATCCTACTTCTGAGCTTGTGGTGGCATATGTAGACCGGTGGCATATGTAGACCATTGGCATCTCCTCAAGGCTGCCACTGATCAGTCTGAGCACAGAGCACCTATAAACTGAGCAAATCGTGCCTATGGTGAAAGCCACTAACTTACAATGACTGAATAAATTATATTCCATTCTTATCAGATGGCATTCCAACTTTTTACCAATATTTCAGGGATTGAATTCTGTGATTACATCTATTTATATCTGGACTCATAGGTTTATGGTGATTGAATAAGTCATATTCCATTTTTATTACTTGGGAGTACAGGATTTTCACTAATATTCTGGTGATAAAACTCTGCGATTCTGTCCATTTTTCTATAAACTGGAAATCAGTGTCCTTGCTTATGATTGACTGTATTCTTAATTGGATAGCAGACCCTGTGTCAGAAGTACCAGAGCCAGAGAATTGTGGAGTAGTGCCTGTATGTTTCTCAATTCCTGGATCACTGAGGTTTCCACTTCTTCAGTCAATCAATGATCCAGAACATTATGGATGTCAGAGATGGAGATACTCATCTTTGAGATGTGGCTATTCAGATACAAAAGTCTCTGCCCTCCTACCACCTTGAAAGGATGGTGGCCATGGCATTGACCCAGCTAGTGATCTTCTACAAGGCTTGCTTTCTTGCATGTGGATTGGCATATGGTCCAGAGCTGAATATTGCTGTCTTCAAATTTGTAACTCTTGCACATGAAATTCATCATTGCATTTCTGGTTAACTTTTCGGCTCAAAATATCTATAAGAGAAAGAAAAGAAATTGCATTTATATTGCACCTTTCATGTACTCAGGATGCCTTAGTGCATTTCACAGCCAGTGAAGTACTTTTGAAGTGTCGTTGCTGTTGTAATGTAGGCAAGTATAACAGCCAGTTTGCGCGTAGCAAGGCCCCACAAACTGCAATGGTATAAATGACCAGATAAACTGATTTAGCAGTGTTGAGGGATAAATGTTGGTCAGATCACAAGAGGGAACTATTGATAAAAAGCTTGTTCCTTACAGGGGCCAAGAGATCCATTTCTCATTTATTGAGTTAATGCGCTCTGATAATCGCAGCAGTGTTGCGACTGGTTCAAAACCATTCACTAAACTTGATAAAGAGCAGTCAGTCGAGGATCAGTGTTCCCGATTGTTCAAATATGATGAATCTATGGTGATAAATAGGCCTGTTAGCGATCCAAATTTCTACTGTGCATTCTCCATCCCTGGATATTCAAATTATAGTCACTAGCACTTGCAACCCTCAAATTGTTACGCATCATACAAAGATCAAAATATAATTTTGAAAAACAAATTAAACAAATTAGTTATTATCCATAAATTTAAAGTGCACATTTAATATTAAATTTGTGAGAAAATTAACATTTCCAAGGATTTTCAGGGGAAAGCATAGAAGAAAACTAATATATCAGGATATAAATATAATAGAGATACCCATGAGTGATCTTGGGGTTGTGTGTTAATCCAGGAGTGGAAATGATATCACAATTTATATGTGTGCAGTGTGATTATTTTATAAGAAATTACCAGAAACCCCAAGATTGGATTAACGTTCATGCTGAGAGTTGCTATTTTACAAACACACTGTTTACGAGAATTGTTATTAATATTTAAAGTCTGGCACCTTTAACTGAACTGCTGCAGATGATTATTTAGTGGATGCTGGGATCACGTGATTCACAGAATGGAAAATCACTAAACTGCATCATAATATTACATCATGTTATTAAGAATAAGATATTTTCAGAAGATCAGTGAACAATTGAATCAAATGAAGCCACCTGGCTGATATGATCTGTGTGGACTCAGAAACATGGCGATGACAGGCCCACTTGTTCTCTGTGATGTTCATCAGGTGGTTAATAGAATGAGTCCTATTTGATCATTATTCATTGATCAGCCCCAGCAAACCTGAGGATGTCCCTAAGGACATTTCCATCCTGGTGGTTGCAGATTGGCAAAAAATACTTTGTTAATCATTGCCCTTGGGGTTGTCGAGCGGTATGTTTAAAGTAACGTGACAACCCAGTTAGCCAGCACTGCAGGTAATGGATAATCATTAATCCATTTTCAAATGGTGGTGCCAGCTCATGTTAGAGCAGGTGGCAATAACATCACACGTTGCAGGCTGATAGGCCCTAACCAGAGACAACATAAAGTAGTGTTGGTAGTGCAGCAGCACGTTAGATTTGAAGCTTCATTTGCAGGCTAACCATTCTAATCCACCACAAATGTTGAAGGCTGGACGTGATAGATGTGCGAAGAGTAATTCTTCTTTCACTTCTATGGTAACGTTGTTGTAGTGAATGTTGCAACCAAGTTAGACGAACTAAATGATGCACTTAGTGATGTAATTGCTTACTTAGAAACAAAGTGGCTGACAGACTGATGATGGACATGCATTGGTTTTGTCTTGGGTTAGTTGATTCTTATTCTAAACTTGGTGGGTTCTTTTGATAAGGGTTTTTGACATGCCATTAATTTTCAGGAAAAATAACCATATCATCAGTAACTCAAAAGGTATAATTGATGTGAGTTGCAGCCAGTGACCAGCTGTTGCGGTCATAATTCTGTCCATAAATATGTTGAAGTGTTCTGGAGCCTTAAGGCATTCTGGATAAACGTCTGACTTAATGTAAAATTCAAGAGGCAGTTGGCTTTGAATATGAATACAGCTAATGGTGTGAATGTGCTTGTACATATATTCAATGTAACAAAAAAGCATGAGCAGAACTAAATGTTCTGAACTCAACAAGGTTACAATCACATTTTGAGTCCTGATTACTGTAATTCAGTTTTCTTTAGGTGTATCCTTGGTATTCCTTCCCTGATGATTCTTCTGATCCCAAACATTGCATTCTCTTGTAAGAACAGAAACTTAAATATGACACAAGTAATGAATGACTTCCAGTATGTCATATTTCAAGATTTGCAAAACTTGGTATGTACTGGTAAGGAACAAAAACAATTATATGAATTTAGATTGTTAAAAATGTTAAGTCTCAACAATATACACTGAATACCTGTTTTTTCTTTAGTTAGTACTTTTGGATTCAAACAGTTATAATAACAACTGTAGCAAACTACAGAAATCAAAACCTCTTTGCCTTGATGGGAAGGTAAGCTGATTTCAAGTCCTGTTTTTGTTGTGCATTTTAGATCTAATTTCCATAAATAAATCAGTGCAGAAATTATCAATCATTGTTCCTTTTGTGCACTTAGTTTTGTATCTGAACAAAATTTCAAGAGAAAGATAGTCAACTGGTTAGAGTTTGATGTTAAAGGGTGGCTTAATTGGCAGTAGAATTCCTAATATGAATCTAACAATTAAAAATATAGATACATTTACAGATAAATTCATTAATTGATAAACCTACAGTTAGTACCTCACAATCATGATTGATGCATGATGACATCCACACAGCAGCAATCAGATTGAATACATTGATACTTGGTGATGTCAGAGTATTTAGATGCTTGGTATTCAGTGATGTCACTGTATTTAGATGCTGTAACCTCATCTTGAGTTCAGAAAACAATTATAAAAAAAACTTGAAGCACAGTGGCCCAGCTGCTTAAGGCAATGAGTAACTGACTCATGCAGGTCAGGAAGGCCCAGATTCATTCCGCAGTGAGTTAGCAAATCTCAGTCAAGGTGGGGATATGAATGCTACAATTTAATCTGTGGTTTAGGAATGGGCAGGTTGACCAGGATTTGCTTCCCTGATTTGTTATCCAGCAACCCTTACTGGGGAGCAGGCAGGAAATTGGACATGAATTTAGATTTGAGGTTAGGATCAGATCAGCCATGATCTTATTAAATGGCGGAGCAGGCTCGAAAGTCCGATTGGCCTACTCCTGCTCCTATTTCTTATGAAAGTGCACATGTGGATGCTGAGTGAAGACAGGATTGGGCCCAACTTTTATGCCCTAATGTTGTCGAGTTGCATGTCACCACAGACTATCTAGGCTCACATGAGTTTCTCTGTGCCCCTGCCCCCCAGTGTGCCAACCCATTCACTGTGCCTCTACAACTGAGAGGCACCTTCCCATGTAGTTTCTGATCTCCTCCCCACCCCCACCATGGACGTGACTCTGACATTGCAAGCTAAATTTGCACGCCCTTTACATCACTGAATATTTAACTTAATAGACCCCAGAATTTCTGGTGGCACCCACTAATCTGCAGTCTGCACTATCCCACCATCTCCCACAGCTAGCATGGAGTGCTTCTGCACCAGCTATGAGACCTGGTCCTCTTGGGGGTGGGGGGTTAGAAAAGCAAAAAGAAAGGTATATTGCAAGGCAATTGGAGTACAAGAGAAAGGAAGTCCTGCTGCAATTGTACAGGCCTTTGGTGAGACCACACCTTGAGTACCGTGTAGAGTTTTAGTCTCCTTACCTAAGGAAGGATATACCTGCCTTCGAGGCGGTACAACTATGTAGAGTCCCTCCAGATCTATCATGGCAGTGAAAATGCCCCTTTAAGACCCCTATAATTCTTTCAATTACAACTCTTGTAGAAGCCTTTGCCTTGTTGCAGTGCTCCTCAGCTGCTGCTCTTGCAACTCACAGAAGGGTCATAATCCATGGCAGCAGAGAGGATGGTTTATCACCCACAAGCCATCTGCTTACTTCAGATTCTTCCTTAAAGAGATAATGGAGGGCCGAATTCCTGAGGCGAAATGATTTATGACAACTTCCAGCAAATCTGGCATTGACTTGCAGAATTCTTGCTTCAGGTCACACGCGATCTGTACATTTAGTGAGTGGAGACCCTTTCTATTCAGAAAGTTTAGTGGCTTTACTACAGGCACTCACAATGCTAAGTGAGTGCCATGTATTGCATCCTGCGCTTTGGGGAACCAAAAATTGTATGGTTCTGTCATGCTGTCATGTCAAACTGAATGGATTCCCCTGCTTTCCTAAAAATGGTGTCAGTGACCTGATGAATATGTGCCCAGATGGCACACTGGGTGATATTACACAGGTCGCCTGTGATTGCTTGAAATGAGTCAATGGCACCAAAGTAACTTACTACCACATGCAGAGCTGTCTGGGCAAATGATCCTGGCTGCATATCTTCATGCAAAGGGTGGCATAGCTTTTCTGTGGCCTCGTTGTTGTAATTCAAGCTTGTAACACAGAGCTCTTCACCTTTTATAAGATCTGCATGGCCTGTAAATTCTTTGTGGGGGTTGGGGGGGGCCTAATATCTTATGGGGTACATTCTCCTCAAATGCTGCCCTCCCTTGCTCTATCCTATATTGCAGCTCCTTCATTAAAATAACACATAAGGAAATGCCAGTTGGGAGTCCCATAATGATAACTCAGAACCTCTTACCTTTTGGGGATTGAAACATTTCCGAGTGGTTGCACAGGGCCTCAGGCTGTCACAGGCAGGGTCAATTCTGTCCAGGTTCTTAGCAAAAAACCTTTGCATCTGAAAGCTCTCTTGGAAGTCAATAATTCAGTTTTTAAGACTTTTCCAGGCTGCAGATTCAAAAGTAAAGCACTTCTGTCAGTATCAGCTGATTTTGGCAACAATTATGCATCTTTGATCTCATCGTGAATTAGTCTTGATGCAATGAGGATTTGGGCTCTCTTACTCCGTTCCAGATCATTTCCATATATTATAACGAGTTCCAGCATTATTGGTGTCCACTGTCAGATGGCCCAGACCCGATCACAAACTTAGCATAAGTGGCATCCGTTCTAATTTGCAGATTTCAGTGAGTACAAGCGCTGAAAAAAATCAAGCAAATTCAGGGCCAATATGTTTAACTAGTGCTGGCAATAGAGCCTGGAAAGTCATTCTTGAAGCTGTGTGTCTGACCTCTGTGATTGCATGTATTGACATCACCAGAAGCTTCCCATGGTATATTAGGGCCAGTGTTCCTAGTCCTTGCCCCAAGGGAACCCACCCCTTTAACATTGCCCCAGGATTTCCACAGGGGGATGGAACTTGGTCTATTTTTACGGTAGGTGCAGATCGGACGGAGCATCTCTAATGAGGTGGGAGGGGTTGTTCCCAGGCTTTCTTGGTTCATTCATCAGCACTGGAGCACTCATAAAATTGGCACTATATCCTGCCTTTGACCCCCGCCAACTGAAGAGTCTGTGGGTGTTTTGGGGGCAAGGCGAAGAATTATAGGTAGGCCTCCTTTATTATTTTCACCCCGCCTCCCTCCCCCACAGGCTGGGGGTTTAAAGGACCCCACAGAACCTCATGAACACTAATGGTAAGTCCTTGAAGCACTTCAACACAGTGAGGGGGAGGTTGTTATAAGTGGCAGACGTACTTCGTGCATTGCCTTCTTGTAAGGCGTGGTTGCCTCCTCTTGCCTCGCCTCACCTAATAAAGTGATTTAAAAAAAGAAAGACTTGCATTTATATAGTGCCTTTAATGACCTGATGAAGTACTTTTGAGGTGTTGTGATGTAGGAAACATTGCAGACAATTTGAGCACAGCAAGGTCCCACAAACAGCAATGTGATAATGACTAGATAATCTGTTTTTAGGTGTTGGTTGAGGGATAAATATTGACCAGGACACCAGGGAAATCTCCCCTGCTCGTCTCAAAATATTGCCATGGGATCTTTTATGTCCATCTGAGAGTGCAGATGGGACCTCAGTTTAACGTCTCATCCAAAAGACGGCACCTCAGACAGTGCAGTACTGTATTGGAATATCAGCTCAAGTCCTTGAAGTGGGACTTGAACCCACAACCTTCTGATTCAGAGGTGAGAGTACTAGTAATGAGCCCCAGCTGACACATTAATTGGAGCACTTAGTTGCCATGTGAAGAGGCAGGTTGCTTCTGCCCTCTGTCTTATCGCCACATCCATTTTTGGGCCAGCAGCCATTCCACTGATGCCTTTCAAAACTTGTGGGTTCTGTGCCCTGCAGCAGAGCTCTCACACATTGTGCCACAATTCTTAGACCTGCTTGCTAACAAAGAATGTGTCCTGATGATGCCTGGGCCTTTAAGCTGCTTCAGGTGTTTAAATACTGCACCAGTATGTTGCTTCCCCCACCCACCTATTGGCAAGCTTCCAATCGGAGGTGAAAATATTGCCATTAGCCCACTTTGGCTCTTTCAATGAACCTGACACTGAAAAATTTATGAGGGTTAGCACTGGTTCAATTGGGCAGCCAAAGATCTTGCCCCACAACGCTACTGGTGGAAATCCCGCCAGAGAGGAAAATTTAGGCTGAAACGTTGCTCTTAGGTTCCATGGTATGAACCCTTGCGACCCACAAAGACAAGAGCTCACACACATCTCATGTCGTGTACCGGGACTTCCAAACGGCCTTTGATTAAAGTACCAAATGAGAGACTCCTTTTTAAGTTAATGTCGGTTTTAATTTCAAAGTTAAAAATGGATGTTGATTTGTAACTAACTAAAGAGAAGGAAGCAAAGGATAATCATTAGGGTAGTAAAGTCAAAATAGATGGAGATATTGAGTAAGCATTCCTCAGAAGCACATGCTGGAACCCTTCCTATTCTTGGTGCATATTAATGATCTAGATTTGCTGTTGCAATGCAAGGCAGTTAATTTTGCAAATTATACCAAGGCAGGGGGAACTGTGGATTTAAAGCAAGCAGCCAATGTCTTACAATGGGAAATTGATAGGGCATGCACCTGGCTGATCAGTGTAAAATGAACTTCATTGTCAACAAATGTAAGTCAATGCATATTGGAATTAAAAATAGGTGTATGTGAATTCCATGATTGAATCTGCCTCCACCAGCCCCTCAGGTAGTGCATTCCAGATCATAACCACTCGCTGTGTAATAAAAAAAAAGTTTTCCCTCATGTCACCTTTGGTTCTTTTGCCAATCACCTTAAATCTGTGTCCTCTGGTTCTTGACCCTTCTGCCAATGGGAACAATTTCTCTCTATCTACTTTGTCTAGACCCCTTATGATTTTTAACACCTCTATCAAATCTCCTCTCAACCTTCTCTGTTCTAAGGAGAACAACCCCAGCTTCTCCAGTCTATCCACGTAACTGAAGTCCCTCATCCCTGGAAACATTCTAGTCAATTTTTTCTGCACCCTTTCTAAGGCCTTCACATCTTTCCGAAGTGCGGTGCCCAGAATGGGACACAATACTCCAGTTGTGGCCGAACCAGTGTTTTATAAAGGTTCATCATAACTTCCTTGCTTTTGTATTCTATGCCTCTATTTATAAAGCCCAGGATCCCGTATGCTTTTTTAACCACTTTCTCAACCTGCCCTGCCACCTTCAACGACTTGTGCACATACATCCCCAGGTCTCTCTGTTTCTGCACCCCCTTTAGAATTGTGCCCTCTAGTTTATATTGCCTCTCCTCGTTCTTCCTACCAAAATGTATCACTTCACTCATCTCTGCGTTAAATTTCATCTGCCACGTGTCAGCCCATTCCACCAGCCTGTCTATGTCCTCTTGAAATCTATCACTACCCTCCTCACTGTTTACTACCCTTCCAAGTTTTGTATCATTTGCAAATTTTGAAATTGTTCCCAGTACACCCAAGTCCAAGTCATTAATATATATCAAAAGAAGCAGTGGTCCTAGTACCGACTCCTGGGGAACACAACTGTGTACCTTCCTCCAGTCCGAAAAATAACCATTCCCCACTACTCTCTTTTTCCTATCACTTTGCCAATTTCGTATCCATGCTGCCACTTCTCCTTTTATTCCATGGGCTTCAACTTTGCTGACAAGCCTATTATGTGGCACTTTATCAAACACCTCTTGGAAGTCCATATACACCACAACAACCACATTACCCTCATCAACCCTCTCTGTTACCTCATCAAAAAACTCAATCAAGTTAGTTAAACACGATTTGCCTTTAACAAATCCGTGCTGGCTTTCCTTAATTAATCTACACGTATCCAAGTGACTGAATTTTGTCCTGGATTATCATTTCTAAATGCTTCCCCACCACTGAGGTTAAACTGAGTGGCCTGTAGTTGCTGGGTTTATCCTTATGCCCTTTTTTGAACAAGGGTGTAATATTTGCAATTCTCCAGTCCTCTGGCACCACCCCCGTACCTAAGGATGATAAGAAGATTATGGCCAGTACCTCTGCAATTTCCACCCTTACTTCCCTCAGCAACCTAAGATGCATCCCATCCAAACTGGGTGACTTATCTACTTTAAGTACAGCCAGCCTTTCTAGTACCTCCTCTTAATCAATTTTTAGCCTATCCAGTATCTCAACTACTTCTTTTACTGTGACTTTGGCAGCATCTTCTTCCTTGGTAAAGGCAGATGCAAAGTATTCATTTAGTACCTCAGCTATGCCCTCTGCCTCCATGCGTAGGTCTCCTTTTTGGTCCCTAATTGACCCCACCTGTCCTCTTACTACCCGTTTACTATTTATATGCATATAGAAGACTTTTGGATTCCCTTTTATGTTAGTTGCAAGTCTATTCTCATACTCTCTCTTTGTCCCTCTTATTTCCTTTTTCACTTCCCCTCTGAACTTTTTATATTCAACCTGGTTCTAACTTGTATTATCAACCTGACATCTGTCATACGCCTCCTTTCTCTGCTTCATACTCTCTCTTTGCCCCTCTTATTTCCTTTTTCACTTCCCCTCTGAACTTTCTATATTCAGCTTGGTTCTTACTTGTATTATCAACCTAATATCTATCATACACCCCCTTTCTCTCCTTCATCTTACTCTCTATCCCTTTCGTCATCCAGGGAGCTCTAGCTTTGGTTGCCCTACCTTTCCCCATTGTGGGAACGTACCTAGACTGAACCCAACCCATCTCCTCTTTAAAGGTCGCCCATTGGTCGATTACAGTTTTGCCCGACAATCTTTGATTCCAATTTACCCAGGCCAGATCCATTCTCAACTCACTGAAATTGGCCTACCTCCAATTAAGTATTTTTACTCTAGAATGCTTCTTGTCCTTTTCCATAGGTAATCTAAACCTTATAATACTATGATCACTGTTCCCTAAATGTTCCCCTATTGACACTTGCTCCACTTGACCCACCTCATACCCCAGAACCAGGTCCAGCAATGCCTCCTTCCTCATTGGGCCAGAAATGTACTGATCAAGGAAGTTCTCCTGAACACATTTCAGAAATTCTTCCCCCTCTCTGCCCTTTACACTATTACTATCTCAGTCTATATTAGGATAATTGAAGTCCCCCATTATCACTATTCTATGGCTCTTGCACCTCTCTAATTGCCCTGCAAATTTGCTCCTCTATATCCTCCCTACTAGTTGGTGGCCTATAGAATACACCCATTAGAGTAATGGCACCTCTATTGTTTCTTAACTCTAACCAAATAGATTCTGTCCTTGATCCCTCCAGGACTTCCTCTCTCTCCAGCACTGCAATATTCTCCTTTATCAATACTGCTACCCCCTCTCCTTTCTTTCCTTTCCAAAACACTTTGTATCCAGGAATATTTAGTACCCAATCCTGCCATTTTTTGAGCCAGGTCTCCGTTATCGCCATGACATCACATACTCATGTGGCTATTTGCGCCTACAGCTCACCAACTTTATTTACCACGCTTTGTGAGTTTACACACATGCACTGTAAACCTATCTTAGACCTTCTTGTATTCTCTCTTAGTCTGATCCCACCTAATACCGTACTATTTCTTACTCTAGTGCTGTTTGTCTCCCCCAATCCTTGTTTCTCCTTTCCACTGCTACATCCTGGTGCCCATCCCCCTGCCAAATTAGTTTAAACCCTCCCCCACAGCACTAGTGAACCTTCCCATGATGACATTGGTCCCAGCTCTGTTGAGGTGCAACCCGTCCGGCCTGTACAGGTCCCATCTCCCCCAGAACCGGTCTCAATGCCCCAGGAATCTAAAGCCCTCCCTCCTGCACCATCTCTCCAGCCACGCATTCACCTGCTCTATCCTCCTATTTCTATACTCACTAGCATGCGGCACCGGGAGTAATCTGGAGATTACTACCCTTGAGGTCCTGCTTATTAATCTCTTTCCTAGCTCCCTAAAATCTGCCTGCAGAACCTCATCCCTCTTTCTACCTATGTCGTTGGAACAGGTATGGACCACAACCTCTGGCTGTTCACCCTCCTCCTCCAGAATGTTCTAAATAATACCAGTAATAAATAAAGTGAATCGGATGCCTGGATAAACCAATTGAGTTCAACCCCTCCCATCCAGAAGTGAAGCAGAAAGTATATGATGCTCAGGCCGCACCTGGAATATCGTGTACAGCTCTGGTTGCCGCTTAAGCTCTACAGCCTCAAAAGTAGATGTCCTAGAGAAAATCTTGTAGAGGCATATTAGGTACTTAATGTGAATGAGAAAGTTCCATGTTATAAAGGACCAGTTTAATACAGATACCAGGAAGTAATTTATGTAGAGGCTGATTAACAGCTGGCATGGGTTTCTAGGAATGGTGGTTGATTACAAGACACCAGGTTCATTTCAGAAGCAGCTAAATGCTATAATGGGGAGACAGTTAAGAGACTATTCGGGAAGGAGGAGATCAAATGGACCAAAAGACCACCTTCATCCAAACGTATCTTGTGATCCCGTAACTACGTAGCCCTACGTAAGCTAGTCTGGACAAACAGAATTGTTACAGCACTTGGTAATGGTTTCTGGCTCTACCTCTGCTCTCTTTGTTTCTGTGTCTCACTATTTATTTGCATAGTATGAAAGACTAAAACTATTCTAAAATCTTTTGTGCTTTATTCTAGGAAATTCATTCAATCTACCGCTTGACATGCTCTATATTATATATTGCTAAGCAAAATAACTTTGATTTTAATCGGGAGATAACAACATTATCCAGGAAAACTGAAACAACACTGAAATGCAGTTGCAAAAATCGAAAGGTAGGTCAGAAAGGTTTGGTTACAGCATGTTTTTTATTTACTTAAATTTTATTTAAAACTAAAGGGAGAGACAAAGACTGTGCATAGCTATACCCTGCTTAATATGGTTAAATACTTTGTTATTCTGGGTCCTTTGTGCCACATTTACAGCATAAGAACTTTTTGTCACAGGGAAAGGCCATTTGGCCCAAACAAGCCTCTTCTAATGAATCAACTAAACCTACCTGCCTTCCCACTACATCTCCCACTCCTTCTCTCTTTGAAAACTCATCCTGTTGTCTCTTGAACCCATTTATACTATCCATCTAAACAGACTTCAACTTGTCAGCTTAACTTAGTTAGCACTACTCTCATTTCTGAGTCAGAAGGTCATGGACTCAAAGCCCTAATCAAGGACTGGAGCACGTAAGAGGTCATTTTCCAACTTTGTGCTCCTGATGAATTAACCGTCAGAAAATCGGTCACCTGCCCAGACCTCTGACAAGTGCCCCCAATGAATGAGGCTGGGAATGTGAAATTGGAAATTACCTCTATATTCTAGGCTGACAGTCCAATGCAGTACCGAGGAAGTGCTTCATTGTCAAAGGTGCCACCGTTTAAATGTGACATAAAACTGAGGTCCCATTTGGTGGTTCAAGTAGACTTTAAAGATCCCATGACACTATCCAGAGAAGAGCAGGGAGCTCTTCTGATAAACTTTCCTTTCTTAATCTGTTTTTGGTAGTATTAATTAACTACTGGTGATTCATGTCCTTACTGTTTGTGGGATCTTGCTTTGTGCAGTATGGCTGTCACATTAGCCTACCTAACACTTGCGGTACTTCATTGTATGTAAAGTGTTTCAAGATGTTTCTGAGAGATGTGATGATGTGCTATATAAATACAAGTCTTTCTTTATTGCACAACTCTTATTACCCTTTTGACGAAGAAAGTTCTTACTGATTTCCCTTCTTGCTCCTAATTTTAAAATCTGTACCCTGGCTTGCAAATCCTTCACCACAGTGAGCAATTTCTCTGGATCAATTTGGTCAATTCGCTTCATAATCTTGAAAACATGAGGTGGATCACCTTGAAGTCTTTTTTTTCAACGAAAACAACCCAACGTAAATTTTCTATATAACTTCAATTCCTGTTACTCATAACCATCTGTTACTCACATCTTTCAGTATTGTTTCAAGGGAAATTATATCCTTTCTGTGATTTGGTGATAATAAATGCACACCATTCTCCAGATGAGGTCTGATCAATGCCTTATATAGTCACAATATAACCTTTTATGATTTGTACTCCGATAATGAAACTTCTTATTTCCTCTTTATACTGAAGCTATGTACTGTATTGGTTGGTTTTATTGATTTATCCACAGTAACCATTAGATTTGTTTCCTAATCAGTACACCATCTCACTGTTTTAACAATTATCACCTCTCTTGGTTCCTTGTTCTCATACTAATTATTGTATACTTATGGTATTGCACTAACAACCCAGAGGTTGAGAGTTCAAATCTCACCATGGTAAATTGAGAATTCTGGTAATCTGGAAAAATAACTGTGAAAGGTGTTGGATTCTTGTAAAAACCCAACTGGTTCATTAAGGTACTTTAGAGAAGGGAACCTGCTATCTCTACCTGGCCTGGTCCATGTAGTGTGATTCCAGTCCCATCATACTATGTCTAGTTGTTCTGTGCCTGACTTGTAACGCCCTCTGACTTAATCATCCCAAGAACAAGTTTTTTTTAAAAGCTATCACCTCACCTATTTACATCCCTGTTTTGAATCAACTGATCTCAACCAGATTGAGGCTTCAGTGTCTTGGGACGTGGAAAATCAGAATGCCCACTTGTGATCGCCATCCACCGACCTCTGCATCCTGACTGAGACCACCTAACTTTTTTATTCGTTCATAGGATGTGGGCATCGCTTTTGTGGGCCAGCATTTATTGCCCATCCCTAATTGCACTTGAGAAGGTGGTGATGAGCTGCCTTCTTGAACCACTGCAATCCGTGTGGTGAAGGTTCTCCACAGTGCTGTTAGGTAGGAAGTTTTGTCCTGGATGGTGTCGAGCTTCTTGAGTGTTGGAGCTGCACTCATCCAGGCAAGTGGAGAGTATTCCATCACGCTCCTGACTTATGCCTTGTAGATGGTGGAAAGGTTTTGGGGAGTCAGAAGGTGAGTCACTCGCCACAGAATACCCAGCCCCTGACCTGCTATTGTAGCCACAGTATTTATATGGCTGGTCCAGTTTAGATTCTGGGCAATGGTGACCCCCAGGATGTTGATGGTGGGGGATTCGGCGATGGTAATGCCGAATGTCAAGGGGAGGTGGTTAGACTGTCTCTTATTGGAGATAGTCATTGCCTGGCACTTGTTTGGCGTGAATGTTACTTGCCACTTATCAGTCCAAGCCTGGACGTTGTCCAGGTCATGTGCATGCGGGCTCGGATGGATTCATTATCTGAGGGTTTGCGAATGGAACTGAACACTGTGCAATCATCAGCGAACATCCCCATTTCTGATCTTATGATGGAGGGAAGATCATTGATGAAGCAGCTGAAGATGGTTGGGCCTAGGACACTGCCCTGAGGAACTCCTGCAGAAATGTCCTGGGGCTGAGATGATTGGCCTCCAACAACCACTACCATCTTCCTTTGTGCTAGGTATGACTCCAGCCACTGGAGAGTTTTCCCCCTGATTCCCATTGACTTCAATTTTACTAGGACTCCTTGGTGCCACACTCGGTCAAATGCTGCCTTGATGTCAAGGGCAGTTACTCTCACCTCACCTCTGGAATTCAGCTCTTTTGTCCATGTTTGGACCAAGGCTGTAATGAGGTCTGGAGCCGAGTGGTCCTGGCAGAAAAAAAACTGAGCATCGGTGAGCAGGATATTGGTGAGTAAGTGCCGCTTGATAGCACTGTCGACAAAACCTCCATCACTTTGCTGATGATTGAGAGTAGACTGATGGGGTGGTAATTAGCCGTATTGGATTTGTCCTGCTTTTTGTGGACAGGACATACCTGGGCAGTTTTCCACATTGCCGGGTAGATGCCAGCGTTGTAGCTGTACTGGAACAGTTTGGCTAGAGGCGCAGCGAGTTCTGGAGCACAAGTCTGCAGCATTACAGCCGGAAACTCAATCGATGTTATTGATCGTGCCTCACCCATGCTGGCTGATTATTATAACAGAAGCATTAATACTGTTGCAATGGGGCAGAAATCGCTTCCAAAATAACGGTGAGCTCAACAGTGCTCACTGTTGTTAGTGGCAAAATGAAGGAGCGAGTTCCGGCATCCGTAGATGCGCAGTGAAACACGGAAATCCGGAACTTGCTCCTAATGGTTTGCCAGCAATATGACAGCTTTGAATTAAAAGCACATCGCACACTGCAATCGGAGAAATCATTGAAAAAGTGCAAACTTGCTTATGTCCCCAGCTGGAAAGTTAGTAATTACGTCGCCAAATAGGTAGGCTTAAAAATACAGATCTAAGCTAAGTTTTAACAGCGCGGTAAGCCTTAATGACTGCCAATCAATTTAAAATGAACTTTAAAATGTGGAGTCTCATTGCTCCTTATTTTAATAGTTTTGGGTAATTTAAAAAAAAATGTTTAAATTAAAAATTTCATTTTTTTTACTTTCCCCTTCTGTCTCTTTAATTCCATTATTTCTTACCCTCTCTTTGCTGTCTATAACTGTTTTTACATTGATTTTAATGTTGTACCTTTCACTTCCTGGTTTAACGCTCCAAGCCTGCAGAGACAGTGAACGCAGCTTGTCAAAAATGCTGCGATCTGATTGGTCGAGGGGAGAGATCGATCCTCTCGCTTCTCCCAGGTCCTAACTTCGTTTGATCTGACGCTGGGCTCTTCTCCGCTTCCTATTAGAGGAAGTGGCCGACTAAAAGACCACGGTAAGTTAGTGGGTTAGTATAAATCTATGGAGTGGCGAGGAATGTTGGTTCGCCGCTCCGAGCGATTTCTACCCCTATATCTATGCACATAACCTATTACAAAACTCTCTGTGGCGCTTGTTGTTTTCAAATAATGCACGCTTCCAAATTATTTATGTAAATTTCCAGGCTTTTATATTATCGAGCATAATTGTAGAAATATAAGACATGAGATACTGCACATTGGCAGCATTTTCAGAAAAGTGAAAATAATTTGATCATGTATATATTTTACTTTTCTCTTAAAGTGCTTCTGTAGTCCTATAAGTGTTAAATATCTTGCGCCCTAAAATTCACGGCCCTCCCGCCAAACATCTGGTGGGAATGTTTTGGGAGTGCCACAAGCTCGGCTGAGACCTGGATATGTCAGGTCCTGGCCTTTCCCGGAAACTTTCAACAGGCTCTTGTTAGGGATGGAACATCTACCCAACAAGGGGTCCAGGCCTTGGTTGTGGCCTAGACCCACAAAGAACAGAAAAACTTTTGCTCCCCTTGAACAGAAAAACTTATTGCCCCCCTTATAAAGGGGCACAGGTAAGGAATCATTTCAGGGGTTCATTCCCTTTCCCAGTCCCGGCACCTTATATTCAGCTTCTTCTGGTAGGCAGCTGCCCAAGATGCATCCCTAGTGTTTTTGATACCCACTGCCGTTATTTAAATTAGGTGGCTTCCCCCCATCGTGCAAACTTTGACAGGGTCTATGCCAGAGGCATAGATTCCAGCACTTATTCCGGGATAAAATGCCCACAGATCTTCGGGGCCCTTCTGTCTATCACATTTAAGTGGTTTGTACAATCCATTACTAAAGTTTGCATTTTAAATATAATAGTCACTGTTAATCTCTTGCCATTATTATAGTGATAAATTTGCTGGTTCTGATATTAGTGTCTGAATCCTTATAGCATTTATATGACTTTCCTTTGTCCCCTATTTTAAAAGAGACACTAACCTGCTTAAAATAAATGGGTTAACACCTCCATTTAAAATATGGACAAAGAAATGTCATTTAAATGTGTGAAGCATTTGCATGCTAATATCATAAACAATAATCTTCAATTATCACTGCTGAATTTGAATTGACAGTGTACCTTTAAGTGCAATAAAACAAAATTGTATTTTTATTTGAATTGTGTTTGAAGAAAAGTTATGCATGTTTAAGCATGCATTAACAAAGTATATGGTTATACCTGTGTGGTATGTTTTTTTGAACTAAAAGTAGTAATAATTAAAATAAATGTTTTTGTTATTGGCATGTTTGAGTCTAATCTCTGTGTTCATATTTTGACAGCAACGCAGAAAAAATGGCAACAAGAAACCAAAGACGTCAACCAAAACAGTAGCCCAGAGCAAGACAAAATGCCCACAAAAGAAGTTCCTAAGAATAAAAGAAAAAGTTTCAGATTTAAAATTATGTTGGGGAAAAATATTTAAGTTCACAGAAATCTGAGTAACCTTTATTATGACGTCATATGTGTTAATCATGAAGAGAATACCCTTACAATTTAAGCATCTGTGTGGATGGCTTTATGCTGTGTGGTTCATCAAGCTATATAGCAATGCAGGTTTGAATTGCACATATCCGTGCAATCTCTATTGATATGACCATTGCATTTTCGAAGGTCAGTGTAGTAAATGCAAGTCCATGTACCAGATGAGACGTTAAACCGAGGCCCCGTTTGCCGTCTCAGGTGGATGTAAAAGATTCGAAGAAGAGTGGGAGAGTTCTCCCAGTGTCTCCTTGCTGTTTGTGGGACTTTGCTGTGCACAAATTGGCTGCCACATTTCCCTACATTACAACAGTGACTACACTTGACTGTGAAGCACTTTGGGACATCTTGAGGTCGTGAAAGGCGCTATATAAATGTAAATTCTTTCTTTCTATATTGTAACACCAGTTTTGACCAACTTACACACTTCATAGGGGACGTGTCTAAAAAGAAAACGGCCACTGTCCAAATGGCTTATTTATTTTATTTTTGTTCCTATAACTCATGTCAGTCTTCAAATAAAAAGTAGATGATTTTTCTAAGTGGAAATATATCAGAAACCATGCTTGCCGTAAATACCTTTAAAGTTGCATAAGAAAATATGAATGCAACAAGTTAAACGTATCTTCTATCAAGTAACAGTTCAGCTGATTTTACTCCAAAGATGCAGACTGTGTTCTTTGTGGTTTCAATAATAGTGCAGACCTGTTTGTTTCCTAACAGGTGGAAAGACAATTGAGAGTCTCAGAGAGGGAGAGATCTAAGAACTACATTCTATGTCGCCTTGTGGAGCAATTAGAACCATATGGAAGTAAACAGAATTCATATTTTGTAATTTTTTTACTTATTCACTGAATGTGGGTGGCATCTCTGTAACCTTCTCCACAACCTTCCGAGAACTCAGCGTTCCTCCAACTCTGGCCTCTTGTGCATCCCCCATTTTCTTCGCCCTACCATTGGCAGCCATGCTTTCAAGAACTTTCTAGGCAAGGCTTTGGCTGCTGTGGTTTTGTGGTACATTTGTCCTGAAAATGTTTATTTGGCATCAAGACTCGGCTCTAGAAGTCCCTCTTACTCTCTTCAACCTAGGCACAATACAGCGGAGTGCATTGGAAGATTGCTCTGCCTGTTCAGGTCAACATGGCCCACTTGAACTTCGGTACAGGTCCACCCCCTGGCAGGACCTGGCACCGCGAATTAAGGATGGAATCAGAGGAGAGGCCTGCAGCTGCACGGAATGGTTGCTGGCCTCGGGCAGACGATCTGCTGGTTTGCTGAATAAAAAAGTGGAAACTTATCCTTAGGGTCCTCTTCACCTTCCTGCCAGGCCCCCACAGTTCCTTCAGTCTTAGGGGAAATCTAGTCCAAGGCCTATTGCCAGCTTCCTGGTGAAATACTGATTCATGTGTTACCCTCTAACCAATGCTCTTCACATGATTTATGGATTTACCACTCACAGCGTTCATAGTGGGCAGAAAATGAGGCTGAAGGAGCACAAATGCTCTTTTTGGCCTCATTTACATTTCAGCTCTGGGCCTGCGACGGTTGCAACATTGTCCCATTTAGGGAAGCCTCAAAAAATCCCAGGGCTGTGTAAAAGGGACGGAGATCCAACCTAACAAGTCTCTACCCCATTTTGCTCTCCGTAACGCCTGGGAAATGAATGCTCTCCCGGCGCCACATAGAGGCATATTAGGGATTATATCTATAAATATGATGCTCCAAGAAGGTTAATTTAAGGGCCTCACTGGGTTCACACCAGGCTCAACTGCTTGTTTCTTTGACGAGAATGTGCTCACAATAGAGCAGATATTTTGGTCAGCTTTACCTCAATCTGTGGGCTCTGAGACCAGGCAATTCAGTCCAAGATATTCAGAAAAAGTGTTTTTATTAAATCAGTAGAATATAAGCCCATGGTTTGGTGAGTTTTGTGGACCATGAATACGAAAGGCTGAAGACTACTGGTGTAGTTGACAGAGGTGTAGTCCAATTAGGTATGGTTACTAATGAGTTAGTGAATGTCTCTTCGGTGTATTGACCAATGTTTCTTTTGTATCCAGTGCCTAAACTTTTCTATACTAGATGAATGCGTGGCTGGAGAGATGGTGCAGGAGGGAGGGCTTTAGATTCCTGGGGTATTGGGACCAGTTCTGGGGAAGGTGGGACCTATACAGGCCGGACGGGTTGCACCTCAACGGAGCTGGGACCAATGTCCTTGCAGGGAGGTTTGCTAGTGCTGCGGTGGGGGTTTAGACTAATTTGGCAGGGGGATGGGCACCAGGATGTAGCAATGGAAAGGAAAAAAAGGAGCACAAAGGATCAGGGGAGAAAGATGGCACTAGAGCAAGTAATAGTACAGCATTAGATGGAAGCAGACTAAGGGAGAGTACAAGAAAGTCTAAGACTGGTTTGCAGTGCATGTGTGTAAACGCATGAAGCATGCTAAACAAGGATGGTGAGCTGCAGGCGCAAATAGCCACATGGGAATAAGATGTCATGGTGATAATGGAGACCTGGCTCAAAAAAGGGCAGGGTTGGGTACTAAATATTCCTGGATACAAGGTGTTCAGGAAAGATAGGGAAGGAAAAAAAGGAGTGGGGGGGGGGGGGCGGCAGTATTGGTTAAGGAGAATATTGCAGTACTGGAGAGAGAGGATGTCCTGGAGGGATCAAGGACAGAATCTGTTTGGTTAGAGTTAAGAAATAAAAGAGGTGCCATTACACTACTGGGTGTATTCTATAGGCCACCAACTAGTGGGAAGGATATAGAGGAGCAAATTTGCAGCGAAATTACAGAGAGGTGCAAAACCTATAGAGTAGTGATAATGGGGGACTTCAACTATCTTAATATTGACTGGGATAACAATAATATAAGGGGCAAGGAGGGGGAGGAATTTTTTTAATGTGTTCAGGATAACTTTCTTAACCAGTACGTTTCCGGCCCATTGAGGAAGGAGGCATTCCTGGACTTGGTTCTAGCGAATGAGGTGGGCCAAGTGGAGCAAGTGTCAGTGGGGGAGCATTTAGGGAGCAGCGATCAAGTAAAAGTACTCAATTGGAGGAGGGACAATTTCAATGGGATGAGAACAGATCTGGCCCGGGTAAATTGGGATCAAAGATTGGCAGGCAAAATTATAATTGAACAATGGGCGGCCTTTAAGGAGGAGATGGTTCGGGTACAGTCTAGGTACATTCCCACGAGGCAGAAAGGTACAGCAACTAATGCCAGAGCTCCCTGGATGATGAGAGATAGAGAGTAAGATGAAATGGATAAAAGGGGTGTATGACAGATGTCAGGTTGACAACACAAGTGAGAACCAGGCAGAATATAGAAAGTTCAGAGAGAAAGTGAAAAAGGAAACAAGAGGGGCAAAGAGAGAGTATGAGAATAGACTGGCGGCCAACATAAAAGGGAATCCAAAAGGGAAATTGTCCCTCCTCCAATTGAGTACTTCTACTTTAGAATGGTCCGTATCCTTTTCCATAGCTATTCTAAATGTAATGATCGCTGCTCCCTAAATGCTCCCCCACTGACACTTGCTCCACTTGGCCCACCTCATTCCCTAGAACCAAGTCCAGGAATGCCTCCTTCCTCAATCTTCTACAGGCATGTAAACAGTAAACGGTAGGAAGGGGAGGGGTGGGGCCGATTAGGGACCATAAAGGAGATCTACTGATGCAGGCAGAGAGGATGGTCGAGGGACTAAATGAGTACTTTGCATCTGTCTTTACCAAGGAAGAAGATGCTGCCAGAGTCTCCGTAAAGGAAGATATAGTTGAGATACTGGATGGGCTAAAAATTGATAAAGAAGAGGTACTTGAAAGGCTAGCTGTACTTAAAGTAGATAAGTCACCTGGTCTGGATGGGTTGCATCTTAGGTTGCTGAGGGAAGTAAGGATGGAAATTGCAGAGATACTGGCCATAATCTTCCAAACATTCGTAGATACGGGGGTGGTGCCAGAGGACTGGAGAATTGCAAATGTTACACCCTTGTTCAAAAAAGGGCGTAAGGATAAACCCAGCAACTGTAGGCCAGTCAGTTTAACCTCTGCTGAGGAATCTTTCAGAAACTATAATCCGGGACAGAATTAACAGTCACTTGGACGAGCATGGATTGATTAGGGAAAGCCAGCACGGATCTGTTAAAGGCAAATCGTGTTTAACTGACTTGATAGAATTTTTTGATGAGGTAACAGAGAGGGTAGATGAGGGCAATGCAGTTGATGTGTATATGGACTTTCAAAAGGCGTTTAATAAAGTGCCGCACGGTAGGCTTATCATCAAGATTGCGGCCCATGGAATAAAGGGGGCAGTAGCAACATGGATATGGAATTGGCTAAGGGACAGGAAACAGAGAGTAGTGGTGAACGGTTGTTTTTCAGACTGGAGGGAGGTGTACAGTGGTGTTCCCCAGGGGTCAGTGCTGGGACCACTGCTTTTCTTGGTATATATTAATGACTTGGACTTGGGTGTACAGGGCACAATTTCAAAATTTGCAGATGACACAAAACTTGGAAGGGTAGTGAACAGTGAGGAGGATAGTGATAGAATTCAAGAGGATATAGACCGGCTGATGGCATGGGCGGACACGTGGCAAATGAAATTTAACGCTGAAAAATGCGAAGTGATACATTTTGGTAGGAAGAACGAGGAGAGGCAATCTAAACGAGGGTACAACTCTAAAAGGGGTACAGGAACAGAGAGATCTGGGGTATATGTGCTCAACGATTTGTATACATATACCCCCTCTTGAATTGTCTTCTAGTAACCAGTCCCAATATATCAACAGTTACACAAACCAAAGCAATCACAGCAGGTAAGCTGAGTAAATCAGCTAACTTCCTCTTTCCAGAGTCATCAAAAACAAAGCCGGACGCAGGAAATGCTGGAAAAGCTCAGCAAGTGAGGCAGCATCTATGGAGAAAGAAACATATTTAACGTTTCAAGTTTATGACCGTTCTGACGCAACGTCTTTGACCTGAAACGTTAGCTCTGTTTCTTCCTCCACAGATGCTGCCTCACTTGCTGAGCTTTTCCAGCATTCTCTCTTTTTATTACAAAGCCAGACCCAAATACATATAAACTGACATCACTTTATTAGGACACCGGGTGAAATTCAATATCAGTGGGGATGCAGAACAGGCGGTCGTGGATCGGCTGCTTGTTAGATGCACTACTCGCTTTCCATTGAAAGGAAAATTGGACGAGGTGTACAACAGGCGACCGATACACTACTGCCCGCTTTGCATCTCTGCTGGAATTGAATTTTGCCCTCATATTGTCTATGGAAACACAACTGGTCATTAAAAAGTATCCAAAGTACCTGTGTAGATATTTCTCACTGACACAATTTCAATCAGTAAGGCTCAAACAGAGTTGAAATGTATCATGATAACTCAGTATCAGCTGAGCAGTACTTAATACAGAATAGGGTTACATTTATTTTGTGATTTTACATAGATTGGCCAGGCTATTTTATGGTTAGATTCCTGTACAGCTGACAAGTTAACAGCTTTAAATAGCAAGTATTTCCAGGTATATTTAAATCTATTTCCACATGTAGCTTATAAACTAGAAGCTTTGATAATATCATTCCTTGATTTCATACAATCTCGTCCTTCCGAGTTGGCCATAGTAGAGTTTGATGGATTTGCCTGTTTCTAGATACTCATTTACATTCATTGAGATATGTGAAGGATTGATCTTCATCTGTAGCTGTGATATTCTTCCATATTCTGATTTTGTCCTAATATCTCTAACCTTGCACATACTTATTGAGCCAAATATTGCTGCAGTAGTGGGTTTGGCGGTGAACTACGTTAATTGTACTTTTATGCTCACTGTTGACCGCACTATATTTGCGCCGCAAATTGCTGGAACATTCATCTAATATCAGCAGTGATGTAAATGTCGCATCTGGAATCTCATGAACGTCCTGCCCAATGGCTTGTCTCCTTGACCAATTAAAGAAAAGGATAAAGAAACAGAGCGAAAGACAGAAAAGGAAATTTACTTTTGAATGAGTGTCTCTCTTCTGAGTCTCAAAACAGCTTTGCGTCCTGAGGAGTATTGCCTTCCGACAGTAACAGGAGTGCGGATGGCGAGACTGGCACAAAAAGCTACCACGATAGATAACAATAATTTTTAAAAACCGTTAGGAACAATTCATTACCTGCTGGAGAGAGACTCCACAGCTACACTGGTCCCTTTCTGGGCCTCCAAGGTTGAGCGTCATGTGAGGACTATAAATCTTGTTATTAACAGGGCCCTCTATGACATTAATTACCAGCCTTACATAGCTGCGGTGGGAATAATTCGTAACAACACTGTCAATCCAGCAATTTCACGATTGCTGTTAAGTTCAACGTGGAGCCTCACAGCACTTATATCAGCTTTGGCGAGGCTAGGGGCAATTTGCAATGAATCAGAACTCATGGCATATCTCTTTTACTCTGCAAATTCCTGGATTTTTTACGAATTAATAATGGGTAGCGCTGTTAAATGTGTCATTCTAATGACGTGACTTCCCAGCAATTTCTGGCCCATTGTGTTTTTTTTTGACTATGATTAAACTCTAATTGCTGTCTCTATTCTCTACATTTAAAAGGATAGAAATATGTCGGGCGGTAACTCAGAATGGTGATAGTGAATTGGCAGCCCCTTTTCTGCTCCAGCTGATTTCCTTTTCCATTGACTTCAACCAGTAGTTCCCCCAGGGAAATGGTCTGAATGGATGTTGGTTCCCTGGGGGATCTGCCAGAGTTACAGGTGGTAGTTTGGCAGAATCTCCATGGAATTTCAGGGCCCACATTTCAATGGTCTTCTGTGTTATATAATTCATATCTAGAAAATGGCCTGTCTTATTCTACAAGTCTTCCATATTTGGTAATCTCTGTTGAGCCCATTATATATCAGTGCACAGCCACTGTCAGTGTTCATATGGCAAGAATTTTTTTTGCAGTTATGAAGTAATTTTGGTATACATGTCAATAGGATTAGATTTATTTGACCCTGTGCTTTACTGAGATTTGCTGTGTCAAATACAGGACCAGCATTATAAAGAATATATCCATTTCATTGTATTTTATGTGTAAATTACTGTATTGAGGAAATATGTTTATGCCCTTTATTTTCCTTTAAAGTTAGCAATTATTTGAATTATGCTGTGTACATCTAAAGATCACTGATGGAAAACGTTTCAATAGCTTTACTGTGTCTGAAACTTCATATGAATAAGCTACGATTCATTGTGCGCTGCGCTTGCAGGTAAGAAATTATTACTTGTTGTACATAAACATTAAAATAATTCTGGTTCATAGAATATTTTTATATCTGATATGCCTATATATTAAAACTAAATATATACTTTTTATTTATTTTAAAAATTATGAAATTAATCAATTTTTCCTAGTGAATAAAATAACCCTTTGAGTGACAACAGACCATTTTGAACAAAATCTGCAGTTCACCACACAGCAGGTTCCAGATTTTATCAGATAGATCAGTTACCCTGGACTGTTTCTTTTCATCACATCCTAGTGGCCAATTACAGCATAGTATAGGTAGAGGAACAGCTCAGCTTCCCACCTCTCTGCTGGGAAATGCTGTGTAATGCAAAGGGAACTACGGAAAGATAGGGGAAAAGTAACCTGAAAAAGCAAATTTGAAAAGCTTTGGCCAAAATGCACTGGAATACCATTTACTATCTAGTGAAACATGTACAAAAGACACTTGATACTGGCTGATTTTGTGATATATATTTACGTCTGAATGATTCATTTTGGGATTGTTAGGACAATAATTGTTATGACCATATAGTGCCTTGTTAATAAAATGGATCCATATCAATAAGCATTTTAGTGAAATAAAAAATAAGTACCTGTAACATGTGGCAACAGAGACAAAATAACAATCAGAGCTCAGCAATGTTCTGAGAGCTTTTGTATGATTAAAAGTGGTTGCAAAACAAATAACATTGAGATATAAAGTGTTTTCTTCAATTAGATTCCTGTTTTTTGCACAGTTACAGCATCAAGAACTCCAATCCAGCTATTGCAAAGGCCAAATGCAGAGGAAAGATCCTACTATTCTGTCCTAATATTTTTTTCTTAACCCCAAACTCAGAAGAATACCCACTATTGCACAAATTCCCACATCAGATACATTTATGGCCTCCATGAGTGAGTGCCAGTCCATGCTGAATTATCGTAAAGCTTTGTGTTGTGAAGATGTGGTCACCAAGCAATGAATTGAGACCAAATATGGGACACATCCTGTGAGGAGCAAAAAGAAACATTTTATCCTCATTTTCCACAAAATTTGGTTTGAAGCCCAACAATTATGTAACATCTTCAGTTGAACAAAATTTCAATCCAAAGTGATCATTCCTGCTCAATATGAACTGCAGTTGAGGCTACTGGAAGCAATTGAAATTTGGTCCAGAAACAACTTAATTATTAAATTCAAAGATAGACTTATTGTTAGTGATACCAGGCTGCCTATAATTACAGTTATCTGGCAATGACTTAAGGCTTTATTAACTTATAATCCAGTGCATCTGTTACTGATTCATGAGCCCTGCATGTGCTGCTATTTTAACAGTCTAACTCAGTAGTTTTTGACAGCTATGAAATATTTGATTTTATCGTTTTTATTCCTTAGGATAAATTTTGTGAGGCTTCATGCCACAGTTTGGTCTTTGGCTGTTAGCACATATTGGATAATTCCAAGTTTACTGGCCACAATTGTCTGATTTACCCTATTGTCTTGTTACTTCTTGCCTTTTATTCCCATTTTCAAATAATTTTTGAACTAGTAGAATATAACGTAGTTTTTTTTGTATCTTTTTACTAATTCATTTCGCTCTATCTTTACTGCCACATCCTGAAATATTGCATAATATATGACAAAGGAGCACTCCTAATCTGTGGTAAAGTCGCTTTCCATGCATTTGCAGTGGGATTAATACCAAAAGACATCCAGCATATTTAATATAAATCCACAAAATCTACAGTTAGCTTCTATATTGGTTCACAACATATAACTTAGCGTTTATATATATATGTATCGCATTTGGGAACTCATTCCCACCATCAACTACAACTACTCAAATATTCCTCCACTCATTCATTCTGTGGGCACTTCTCAGTTTCACCTCTCCACATACAATAAGCTTGTACACCAGGGAGCTGTTCCAGTGAGTCAGTGACCAGAAGTGTTACTAAGATAATAGGGGTGAAATTGATCTTCGGCGAAACAAGCGAAGTCAATGAAAAAGAAAATACGTCGCGGTGCAAAACGGATTGTTGACTCGCTTGTGCTTATTTCACGCTTACGGCAAAGACCAATTTCACCCCCAATGATTCTGTTGCACCATTGGTGATGCGTTGACGTAATTGCATTTCATGTTCTTTCAGCTGTGCCTTTCTTGAGAGAAACATGATTTACATTAAATGGAAGAAAAACAAACAGAAGCCAAGATAAGCTCCATGGGTATAGTATAGACAGGACTCGTCCTTTCTTATTTGTGAAGGAAAAGTATAATATGCTAGCGCCTCCTTATTACTGTATGCCTTGTGGTTTGACACCTTTTCATCCTGGGATCTGGAAAGCGATTAAAAAGCCCAAACCCTTTTCACACACTTATTTTGCTTTTATATTTGAACATAATCCTTTCAATGCAATCTAGATGAGATCTGAGGGCCAGGCTAAGTTTAGGTTTTTCTGCCTGGCCACTGAGACAAAGCTTACCAACAGCACAGTAATCTTATGCAGGGAACATGCCTAATTGGGGGATGCATAAAATCTGGCCAATGGGTTAAATTTAAAGGCATATTCATACTTAAAGGTAAGTGGCTTTATATTGGGTAAATATTGGTTCAGCCTTTATAAATCTTGAAAATGAATTTTGGATGTTTGTCAGCCTTTGCCAAGGCTTGGGGAAGGGAATGGTCTAATACAAAAATAAATCACTTTCAAACCCAATGTAAAAGCATGAAATTGATTCTGTGCATAAGTGAGTGATTTTGCACCTGTTAGTTTGATTGATAACTGACAAAATATGTGTGTAGCTGCATTAGATAGGTGCAAGGTAATTGCCCTATTTGGCACTTTATGGGATCCCACCTCAGAGAACAGCAGTGCACTAGGTAAGACAATCCAACAATACTATGCACTGAGTAGAGCTAGAACTTTCATTTATATAATGAAAAGTTAAAAGGGGAACTTCTTTTCTCCTCTCCAAGTCTTGGCAAAGGCTGATAAACATTTAAAATTCATTTTCAAGATTTATAAAGGCTGAACCAACATTTACCCAATATGCAGCCACTTACCTTATAATGAAAAGTTAATAGGGAAATGTGGCAGTTAATTTACACCCAGCAAGGACCCACAAACAGCAATGAGATAAATGACCAGCACTCTGTTTTGGTGGTGTTGTGGTTGAGGGATAATTGATGGCCTAGGCAGCGGGAGAACTCCCCTTCTTTGAATTGTGCCATGGGATCTTTTACATCCACCTGAAAGGGTGTCATTCAAACACCTTGCCTGAAAGACGGCACCCATGACATTTTAGCACTCCTTCTGTACTACACTGAAGTGTCAACTTAGATTATGTGCCTAAATCTTTGGGATGGAGTTTGAACCTACAACCTTCTGACTCAGAGGCAAGAGTGCTCCCATTGAGTCAAAGGCTAACACTTGTAACCCAGCTGCATGATACTCAGGTTTATGTGCAAGTTTTGTACATGACTGTCACAGTCCATGTGTTCCTTCAGCTTCCAGCACCTCAAATCTACTTTTCTGCTTGTACAACATGAGGGCATATTGAGGGCATAATCTATTCCTGCAGAAAAGTCCTCCCTGATGTAGCTTAGGCGATGAAGGCATCTCCTTTTTGATGTGGTCAAGTAGCTTTAGCTTTAATAACAGGGTTTCCCCAATCCTGAGGGAGGGAGTGGAATTGAAGGCTTATTTATTAGCAGTCATTCTCCTTCACCCCTCTCCTACTCTGCTCATTTCCTATCCCAAATGGTGGGAGCACGCTTGCCTCTGAGTTAGAAGGTTGTAGGTTCAAACTCCATTCCAGAGATTGGAATGTCCATGCTTTCCCTGCTTCCTCCTACCATCTCCTGTCCTGAGCACCCTTGCCTTCCGCTTTTCAACCCTTCCCATTCTCTATCACCTTTTGCTGCTCCCATCCTCAACCTTTGTGACTTATCAATCTCTTGTACCACTTCCCCCCACCACCCCTCCCCCCACCCAACTTTCCCACACTCTCCTACCATCTTTGTTGTTCCTGCGCTAAATACTCATCCCTTCCCATTATAGTACTGTCAGGCTTCAGTGCCAACACCCATTACTACCAAACCCAGTACCACCCTCCTCTCCACTGCTGCCAAACCCCCATGACCCTCCCCTTTATTACTATACACCTGCTGCCTACATTCAACAATAAAATCTTCCCACCATTTTCCTGTGTATTCTGTACTTTAAAAAAGGTAAGAAATAAAAAATACTGAAACAAAGGAGCATATAATAATCATGATTGTCACACAAAAATTACCAGAATTCCTGAATTTCACTCCCAAAACATTGCTATAATTCCCAGATTACCATCCAATAAAAATGCAATATCACATATTTGGTCATTGTAAATAAATGGATATTTGAGGCAAAAAAGGGGAACTTATCTAATTAATGTGGTGGGTATCGTTCTCTGAACTAACATTGTGGCTGGAAAACACAGATTTAAGTGTAGTTTAGGACTTGATAGGATTAGAACAAGTCTGAGCCAAAGTAAATAGTTAATGTACATCTACAACAATGATGCTCCTAAATTAACACATCTTAGGTGAAACAGTGTTCTATGTAAAGAACTACCAGACTTTTGACTATCAGTTATATAGAGATTTTCTGTTTTGCTGGGAGAGGATATCAGGACATTGCACACCCCCAGCCTTGTTCATTTGTTTTAATTAATGCTGGAATATCTCCCCTTATTGTTTTGTGGCAACTTTCTTTGGAATCTCTTCCAGAACCTGTCCTAGACTCTTGGACAGGACAAATGAAAAACTTGCTATCTTTGCTGATGATTGAGAGTAGACTGATGGGGCGGTAATTGGCCGGTTTGATCCTCCTCCAACTTCTTTCCATCAAAACCTTTGCTGTCGCTCTTTCACCTCTCTGTTCTACGATAACTGCAATGATCGTTGCTTCTCTGGGGTTTCCTCCCTTGTTGCTTCAAATACACCATCCAAATCAATGATGGCAGAGTCCAGCACGAGTGCAAAAGACAAGGCTGAAGCGTTTGCAACCATCTTCAGCCAGAAGTGCCGAGTGGATGATCCATCTCGGCCTCCTCCCGATATCCCCACCATCACAGAAGCCAGTCTTCGGCCAATTCGATTCACTCCACGTGATATCAAGAAACGGCTGAGTGCACTGGATACAGCAAAGGCTACGGGCCCCGACAACATCCCAGCTGTAGTGCTGAAGACTTGTGCTCCAGAACTAGCTGCGCCTCTAGCCAAGCTGTTCCAGTACAGCTACAACACTGGCATCTACCCGACAATGTGGAAAATTGCCCAGGTATGTCCTGTCCACAAAAAGCAGGACAAATCTAATCCGGCCAATTACCGCCCCATCAGTCTACTCTTAATCATCAGCAAAGTGATGGAAGGTGTCATCGACAGTGCTATCAAGCGGCACTTACTCACCAATAACCTGCTCACCGATGCTCAGTTTGGGTTCCGCCAGGACCACTCGGCTCCAGACCTCATTACAGCATTGGTCCAAACATGGACAAAAGAGCTGAATTCCAGAGGTGAGGTGAGAGTGACTGCCCTTGACATCAAGGCAGCATTTGACCGAGTATGGCACCAAGGAGCCCTAGTAAAATTGAAGTCAATGGGAATCAGGGGGAAAACTCTCCAGTGGCTGGAGTCATACCTAGCACAAAGGAAGATGGTGGTGGTTGTTGGAGGCCAATCATCTCAGCCCCAGGCCATTGCTGCAGGAGTTCCTCAGGGCAGTGTCCTAGGCCCAACCATCTTCAGCTGCTTCATCAATGACCTTCCCTCCATCATAAGGTCAGAAATGGGGATGTTCGCTGATGACTGCACAGTGTTCAGTTCCATTCGCAACCCCTCAAATAATGAAGCAGTCCGAGCCCGCATGCAGCAAGACCTGGACAACATCCAGGCTTGGGCTCATAAGTGGCAAGTAATATTCGCGCCAGATAAGTGCCAGGCAATGACCATCTCCAACAAGAGTCTAACCACCTCCCCCTGACATTCAACGGCATTACCATCACCGAATCCCCCACCATCAACATCCTGGGGGTCACCATTGACCAGAAACTTAACTGGACCAGCCATATAAATACTGTGGCTACGAGAGCAGGTCAGAGGCTGGGTATTCTGCGGCGAGTGACTCACCTCCTGACTCCCCAAAGCCTTTCCACCATCTACAAGGCACAAGTCAGGAGTGTGATGGAGTACTCTCCACTTGCTTGGATGAGTGCAGCTCCAACAACACTCAAGAAGCTCGACACCGTCCAAGATAAAGCAGCCCGCTTGATTGGCACCCCATCCACCGCACTAAACATTCACTCCCTTCACCACTGGCGCACTGTGGCTGCAGTGTGTACCATCCACAGGATGCACTGCAGCAACTCGCCAAGGCTTCTTCGACAGCACCTCCCAAACCCGCGACCTCTACCACCTAGAAGGACAAGAGCAGCAGGCACATGGGAACAACACCACCTGCACGTTCCCCTCCAAGTCACACACCATCCCGACTTGGAAATATATCGCTGTTCCTTCATTGTCGCTGGGTCAAAATCCTGGAACTCCCTTCCTAACAGCACTGTGGGAGAACCGTCACCACACGGACTGCAGCGGTTCAAGAAGGCGGCTCACCACCACCTTCTCGAGGGCAATTCGGGATGGGCAATAAATGCTGGCCTTGCCAGCGACGCCCACATCCCATGAACGAATAAAAAAAAAAATTCACAAACCAGGGCAACAAAATAGTTTTAGCACAAAACAGAACTGTTTTGTTTTCTAGTAGTTGTCCATCATATTCCAAGCTATGCTGCTGTTGTCATCTTCCTATATTTAATATTATATTCCAAAAAATCAGAGTGGGAAGACTGATCGCATACATACAGTGGAAATTCATTGAACTATCAAAAATTGAACTTACTACTTCCTGAAGGACAATGAATACTTCCAATCAGCATTTCTTGTCTGATATTTTAATCTTTCTATAAATTAGCACATTATGTAGAGTACCAGCAGCTTTAGCATTTTAAAGCATTTATTGTACTTTCCCCATGACAAAAACGTCTCAGCTTCGGCCTAATCAACTTTCTAAATAGAAATATTTTAAGGTTCATTGCATTTGAAAAGCAGAAATCCAGCTGCTACGTTATGCTTTCTATATTTTGTTTGTAATCATAATAAATTCAGCAAAGGGGGAAAAAAAAATCTCGATTACAAATATAATCATTAGCAATTCAGATTAAACCAAATCTACTAAGTGCGGTTTTTAGTCACCATAAACACTGCCATACTCTACTGCCAAATTCACTATGGTACAAAAATATGGCAATCATCCATCCCCTGTGCAACTGCATTGCTTCCCTATAATGAGGAATAGATATAGATCAAAGAAAGTAATCCTGACATAGCAGAGCATTGGTCAGGCTACAGCTGGATTATTGTCTGCATTTAAAAAATCCACACTACAGAAAGGATGTAACTGAGCATGAAAAAGTGATAAGGGAACTAGAGAATAAAACATGAGACTGGGCTCAGAGATCTGGGTGATGACTGAGATTTTCAAATTAATGAGGCTCAGGGATGTGGATGATGTGTTAGGCCTTTTTGATTTGGTATGGGATAGAACATTGGTCAGGAGTACAAGCTGAAAAGAGCCAGATTCAGGCAACACATAAGGAAGCATTACTTTATTGAGATGGCAGTCAGTTTATGGAATACATAGGACCAGGAGTAGGCCATTCAGCCTTTTCCACCATTCAGTTGGATCATGGCTAACCTGTAGCTCAATTCCATTTACCCAACTTTGATCCATATCCCTTGATACCCTAATAAAAATCTGTTGATCTCGGCCTTGAAAGTTTCAATTAACCCAGTATCCATAGCTTTTAGGAAGAGAATTCCAGATGAAAAAGTATTTCCTGATTTCCTTCCTAAATGGCCTAGCTCTAATTTTATTATGTTCCCTCGATTATGTCTACCCTATTGAATCCTTTTAACATTTTAAACATCTCGATCAGATCACCCCTCAATCTTCTATACTCAAGGGAATACAAGCCAAATGTATGCAACCAGTCCTCATAACTTAACTCTCTACGCCCCAGTAATCTGCAATTCATCCCTTCCAAGGCCAATATATCCTTTCTGGAGGTGTAGTGGCCAAAACCTAACAGATTACTCCAGATGTGGTCTGAACAAGGCTCTGTACAACTGAAGCATTACTTCCTCACTTTTATATTCCAGCCCCCTTGAGCTAAAGGCCAAAATTCCATTAACATTTTTGATTACTTTTTGTTCCTATGCACTAGCTTTTAGTGATGTATACCTGGACATCCAAATCTCTTTGCACACCCACAGTTCCTAGTCTCGTCATTTAGAAAATATTCTGATTTGTCTTTCTCAAAAGTAATGACTTTACACTTCCCTATATTGAATTCCATCTGCCACAGTTTTGCCCACTCACTTGTCAATATCCCTTTATATCTACCTGCTCCCATCTACACAACTTTACTGTGCCTCCTAACTTGGATACACAACTCTATTCCTTCATCCAAGTCATTAATATATATGATGAAAAGCTGAGGCCCCAATAAAGATCCGTGGAGAACACCACTTATTACATCCTACCAATCAAAGAATGAACCTTTTAGCCCTTCTCTGTCCCCTACCTCCCAACCAATTAACAACCCATCTCACCAGATTACCTCCAATTCATTGTGTCTTTATTTTACTAAGAGAAGTTGTAGGGGCTTAAATCTCAATGTAAAACTGGACAAGTATCTTGAAGGGAAACACATTATTGGATACTATTGCCAGGGTAGCCAGAAGGCAGTCTAGATGTACTTGCAGGAGCACATTTTCTTCTTTTGTGCTTCTACGTAAAAAATTTCCTGCACACAGCACAAAGAAAATCAGGTGGGGAGGTTCACACTCCTGTAACAACACCCATCTGATTTTCTGTCTATTAATTTAAATGGATAGCTTAGGGAGGCTCCATCACAGTTGTGTGAACCTCCCTGCTCAATTTTCATCTGTGCTCTGCCCAGATGAACCTTTACATCCAAGTACAAGAGGAAAATGTGCCCCATGGCCTCTTACAAGCTGGAGATTTTATGTTTCTCTCTCCACAGTAGTTTTCCAATTACATACCTAAGCTGTTACTACTTGGTCAGCAGCTACTGCAACTGCCTGCGCCTTGATCTCTTCAATGAACTGACAAAGATACTCAGATCCAATGTATACATTGGATTTTAGAATTAAATATTTAACATATTACTGTTCTCACATATGATGCCAGATATGCATTAAAGATTTTAAAGGTCCATCTGACAGTTTTTAAAATATGTAAACAGTGGTTTATGTATAATTAGTTATATAGGATCTTGTTTCAGCAAAAGGCAAATGCTATTCCCCTTCAGATTTGGCAACAGCTTCCCATTTTCCTTAACAAAATAATCATAGACACAAATGGATGTAAATCCCAATTGAAGCATGCACTTTATTACTGACTGTTTAAAAATTTAAAAAAAATGTACAACATAATACTAGAATAAAATCTAAATGGATAGAAACATATTAAAACAAATTAAAATACATTACATATGTTTAATTTGAAAATACCACATTCTTTAATGTCCCTATTACAATGAAATATATTTGCTTTGCAATTGGCTCGATTTAAAACACAAACAAATGGTGTAATGTTAATGGGACACAGCTGAAGGTTTACAAATTGAACACCATCTCCATTCTGCAGAATGTTTGCAAAAATAAAGAGATGTGCACGACTGTAAAAAAACATTATGATCACTGAGAAAAGTGGTTTAAGGAAAGGGGAGAAAATGTGTTTAGGATAGCAACACACATGTTTCCTACACACTTTGTCTTTATCATAAGGCTCTCAGTTAAAGCATTAATTTATTAGAAAGCTTCTGTCTGACTCCTGGCTTCTAATTTTCATTTTATGCTAGATATGGAACTCCCACTTTAGCTTAAACCACATCACAACATATAAATTCGAGTCTCTTACAGGCTGCTTTACAATGAGAATCGAATACATCACATCATTAGAACAAAACTGATCACACAAAATACAGTTATATACATTACATACTTTAGTTTACTGCAAACAATGTACTAGTTAATATACATAGCATAACTATTGAAAAGATTAACCCTTTGAGGTATGCAGTAGCATGAGACTAAATGTATGTATGACCGTAAAATCAACAAGGATGACACACATAGTTTATTCCCCAAATACATGCTTGAATACGTTTACTTGTTCCATTTAGTTGCTTTTGTATAAAAGTGGGCAAGTGCCAAAGGAGACCATACAGGTAAGCAGACAGTTGGTAATGAGCAATTGATGTAGCATGCAACATCTCAAGGAATATAGGATGCCTGAGGTACAAATACACAGAATTTTCTGTGCATTTCTCTATTTTACATTATAAACTGTTTGAGGGAATGAAATGAGCAACATAAAGCTAAACATTTTGTATGATATAACTCTGCCCCAATCTTAAGATTATTATAGATTTCCACTCCTTGACAGAACTGGCTTGGGGCAGCTTTCATCTAGAATCAAGTCCTCTTTTAAAAGTAATGTTTTTATATCTATATTAAATTTCTTACTATAGACATTTTGAAATAGTTAAAATGTCCATAATTATCTATTACACTTACCAATTAAGTTCCCCTCTAACACTAGTAGGTGGCACTCCAATAGAAGTTCCCAGTTTAATTTTAAGACTACAATAACACCTGTATGTAATAGTATGACATGATGCTGTGGAGTCTTGTGCTAAAATTTTGGTACAGCTCCATTTGCTCTGTGGACGTAAGCATTTTTCTATTTTAAATTTAAATGTAAATTTTGTTTTTAAAATATCTTTGTTTTCTGAGGTGCTGCTACAATTGGGCTTGAATTTTCCGCTCAACAAGAAATGGTTGCTGTTATGCTGTGTCTGTATGTTGTCTACTGGATCTTGTGTTCTAGCAGTCCCTGTCTCCTCTAAGAGGCTGGCTGCCTTCAATCTCTGTACTCTCCTGTCCCTCTCCCCTTCAACTCTGGCTGCATTTAAGCTCCACTGCCTGTACACTTACTCCCTCCATGCTCCATATTTTTTTTTAACATAGAGTCTATGGCTCTGCTTCCTGCTGGTTGTATATAAATAACATTTTTACTTCAGTTACGTCCCTGCCCACTGGCTTCTTTTGTTAACGATTCTGCCTCTTCCTGGTCTTTTCTGACATTAGCTGTGTAAGGCTTTTCACTCCACCAGCCAGATTAATGCCTGCTCTGTTCCACCAGCCCTTTCAAAAAAACTTCAGCACCCCACTCTTTAAACTTAAAATTTAAGTTTAAAATTTTTCTGTAAAAAAAACTTAAATCAGTAGCACTGATCATGAAGAATCCTTCTTGTTTTGAATTAAGATAATTAATTCAGTCTCTCTGAACATATACATATAGTTAAGGTTGTCTCAGAAAAATCTTTAATTATAAATAGCTGCAAGTGAGAAAGACTGACACACTGGACTATTACCTTTATCTGTTCACTCTAAGGGTCCTTCGTGAAATGGGTTTAGTTTAGTGATCTATAGCACAAATCTTACTCAGAGAGCACAGGACAGAAGGTGCCAGAATTGGAAAGTGTCACATTGGTGTAGTAGTGACTGCTCTTCTGAGGCTAAGGCAGAAAGGATTTTATCCTGCATCTAGTTGTGGAATACCTGACCTGGTAATGTATGATATTACTATTGAGTAGCTTCAAGTGTCTGAATGTACATTGAACATTACAGTTCATGTATTACTTAAAACAAAAGATAAAGATGTGCTTGCTGGTCAAAGAATTATAGAATGTTACAGCACAGAAGCAGACTATTCCACCAATCAAGTCTGCACCAGTGTTTTTGTTCTCAAGTCACCTAGTCTCCCGTTCTCTCCCCATAACCCTTTAATAGTTCTCCCTTTTCAAGCAACCATCTATTGCCTTTTAAAAGAATTTATGGACTCTGCTTCAATTGTGGGTTGTGGCAGAGAATTTCAAATTCGAAGCATCTATTTAAATAATTTTTTCCTCCGTCTTTTTGTGATTATCTTAAATTTGCACCCTCATGATCATCTTGCTGACCAGTGGAAGCAATCTATCGCTCCTTACTTTATCATAACCTATCATAATTTTGAAGATCACCCCTTAAGCTTCTCAATTGTAGTGAAAAATCCCTAATTTCTGAAGTCTTTCTTCATATTTGTAACCTCTCATCTTGGTAACATCCTAGCGAAGCTACATTGCACCTTTTCCATTACTTTTATATCTCCTATAATGGAGCGCCCAAAATTGTAACACAATACTGCAACTGCAGCCTATGGTCTTGTACAAGCTCAACATTACCTCTTTATTTTTGTACTCCGTGCCTCTGTATACAAAAGTAAGGATTCCGTGTGCCTTTTAAAGCCACGTCTCCTTGTGCTGCTACTATTAATGATTCGTGTACCTGCATACCAAGGTATCCTTGCTCTTCTATTCATCTTAAAATCTTACTATGTAAGGCAGTATGTCTATTTTAACTTCCAAAATGTATATTCACATTTCTTACACTGAGCTGCATCTACCACCTATCTGCCCATCATACTGGCCTGCCTCCTCTTGTAGTAACAATTTGCACGCCAGGAAAACTGCATTAGTGACAAAATGAATATGATAGAGATAATTAATAGGCCTAACTTCTATAAATCCCAGTCAAGCTTAAAAATGAGGTTTGAGGGATCTACATGTGGGAAAGAGTAGTATTAATTGAATCCCCCCCCGCCACTTGTAGGTTATGCCAATGATTATATTCATTACATAACTCATAACCATTTACTGTACAGTTTACATTTCCTTGAGTTGCAAGAATACTAGACTGTACTTTTGATCAGTAAATGTGAACGAAGGTTCTAGTGATTTTAAAACATTTTTTATTTACTCTGAATCTACACAGTGTACATTCTTAACACTTTAAACTCATTATTTTACTACTTGAAGTACACAGCTTTTCACATGAATGACTTTTTAAACTATTCATAACTATTACAATGTAGGATTATGAGACATGTACAGAACTAAAGCACATTAAGGAAGTCAAACTATTCCTGGATTGAATCAATCTCACTTCCATTTTGAGACCACAATGGTTCTCGGGTCGTCAAGGGATTAATTAACATCAGTCCTCTCAGCTACTACACTCAAACAAATTTGAAGTCTGAAACCTCAGAACTCAATTTTTTGTCCAGTTATATTTTGTATCTGCAAGCTTCAAACAGTTGATTTATACCATTTTAGAGTTAAAACAAATTTAGACACAAATATTTGTTATAAGAAAGTGTTAAGATTAAAAGAACATAATGATCCCAATGTACTTCAAGGAAAAGGTACACCAAGCTCTTTTTCCAAGTTACTATATCTACATGCTAGAACAAAAAAAATTACCTTACAGTCAAACCAAGCATTTCACCTATATAAATTTCACCCAAATGTAAGCATGGGACGTAACAAGTTATCCTAAAGGATGCCTTAGGTGTAGGTTTTGGTATCAGATTCCACATTTTCCCCTTTAAATCAGTAACTATTACATTCCAATAGACAATTCAATAAGCAGTTATTTATTAACACTAGGTGCCAAAATGCTAGACACTGACACTCAGGCTTCCACCAAATCATCACAACAAAGTTGCTCACTGGAGTAAGAAACTGGTTGCCTCCAAGTATCTTAGGTTTTCCATAGCTACATGGTGTTTCAAAGGGCTCTGCCAAATTTCATTCATCATAGTCTTCAGAGCAAGAGAAACTGCTCAAGTCAGGCTTTGAGGTCACCCCCTTCCAACATTTTCAGTCAATGGCAACATTTTGGGATTAGTGTCTTGCCTGCCTCTGCCCTCCACCACACCTTCGTCTACTCAAATTGAGAATGTTAGTAGGAATTTTCTGAGGCTGGGAGAGGGGAGAATGTAGGAGATATACAATAGATTCAACCATCAACTTAATAGCAATCACAAAATGTCTTGTAATTTAAAAAGGAGCAACGTTCCTTAATTTGGACCCATGTTAAGCATTTCAGGATAAAGAAATAGATGTTTTCTTCACAAATTACGTTTATAGTCTTATTATTGTGGGGTTGCATTTAGATTTTCTGATTCAAAGAAAATGAAAAATGATTGTAGTAGCAGTACAACAAATTCTATAGCTTAAAAACTCTGCTCAATCTTCCCCCTGTAGTCCAGAAGCCTCTGCCTCCATCTTCCCTCTGAAATCCAGAAACAATACTGAATTTCTCTATGGAAGAACTTTAGGGATGGCTACTGGCAAATAATTTTTGTGTGGACTGGGGAAAAAAAATCAGTAAATAATTTTACTGCAAAAATTTAACATGACAAAACTATATATAAAAGGTATTCAGTTCATACAACATCTTGATTAATGCACTGCTGACCATATCGTATGAAAGACAATTAGTCATTTTGCACTGAAAATAGGTACAGTGCCCAATATCAGAAGACCAATCCATATCAGAATATCAATCAACTCCAAAGTAGTTTTGCCTTTTTTTTGGGGGGGGGGGGGGGAAAGAGAGAGTGAGAAATGTAATGAATTTCTATTTTAAAATTTAGATGTTGTAAATGGTTCTTATGTTCTTATCGGGGAGCGGGCAGGAAATTGGACATGAATTTAGATTTGAGGTTAGGATCAGATCAGCCATGATCTTATTAAATGGCGGAGCAGGCTCGAAGGGCCGATTGGCCTACTCCTGCTCCTAATTCTTATGTTCTTATGTTCTAACTGTTCAAATTTAAAGATCATTGGTCATTTACATCTGAAACTTTACTTACATTCAACAGGTTACATAAGAAAGTACATGACCAGAAAACACTCTGCAGTTGTTCTGGCCAGTACCAAAAACTAATATCTGTCAGTTGGCCATTCCCTCAAATACTTATCCAACTGTATTTACATTTTTCCACACTATCTGCTTCTACATCTGGCAGCCCTTTCCATTGTTCGTTACTATCTGCATATTTAAATCTAAACTGTCCATGCACATTCCCTCTTTTAAGCTTGAGCTGGTATGCTCTGGTTCTACAGTTTGTGGCAATCTCAAACATGTGATTGGGTTAAATTTCCTTAAACATTTTGAACAACATTTTCTTCTCCAGAATAAATAATCCCTGGCTCTTCAACTCTTCTCTAGCTCAAATGTGTTAAGACAGAGAGTTTGGTTGCCCTTTTCTATACTGCCTCCAATGCCTGGATATCCTTGCCTTAGTAAGGCAACCAGAACTGTACACAGTACTTCAGGTGTGGCTATCAGTGTCTTGTTCAGACTTATCACGTCCTGGGATTTGTCCCAAGATTCCTCTATTTCCTTTATCCTTTTATGGTCAGATCTCTTCCAGGTACATGGGCAAAATAGCTGCTAAAGCTGTACTTTAGGGATTTAAAACCTATTCTCACTTTGTTCTGCTTTTTTAAAAAAATGCAAAGAGTGTACTATTTACAAGTTTAAGGTGGAAACAACACAATGTCAATTAACAGATAGTAACATTAGCAACAATTTGTTTTTCAAACATATTCAACATTCAGTGTCTGCACATCAGAGTTTTTATTTTCCCATAACAATTGGGAAACTGCAAAGTTATTTTTTTCATATCTTAAACTCTGTCTCCTCCTTAACAGGGGCCTTGAGATTACTCCATGTGATATCAACATACGAACATATAAAACTCTTTCTCTGCTCTTTTAAAAGGTCATAACCCATTTAAAATAGAGGAAGGAATTTCATTAAAATACATAGAGCGTTCTTATACTATTATTCCATTGCCCAATTTCAAGGCCATTATTTAAAGCATTTGCTGACAGAACTGTGTTGGTGTTTAGCATGTGATATATTATTGAATTATTTTCATAATCTCCCCACTCAAACACTTTCACATTAAAGATCTTGTACTTCTATAGCATCTTTCACAATCTTAGGATGTGCTCACAGCCAATGAAGAACTTTTCAAATGTAGTCACTGTTGTAATGTAGGGAAACATAGCATATTACAAGATCCCACAAACAGCAATGAGATAAATGACCAGAAATCTGTTTTTTTAATGATGTTAGTTGAGGGATAAACATTGGCTAGGATACCAAGAGAACTCTTCTGCTCTTTGTCAAGTAGTGGCATAGGATCTTATAAGTTCACCTGAGAGGGTAGACAGGTCTTTGATTTAATGTCTCATGCAAAAGACTCCCTCAGTACTGCACTGACATGTCAGCCTAGATTACATGCTCAAGTCTCAGGAGTGATGCGTGAACCCACAACCTTCTGACTCAGAATTGAGAGTGCTACCACTGAGCAAAGGCTGGCATCTTAAGTGATTACTTTACACAAATTTGAAAATATTAACTATCCTTTCCTATCGAACATAACACTCGTGATATTAAGAGAACAACTCAATGAATACGCATGCAGATCCTGAACAGGAAACACCTACACTGGTTTTCTTCTAGGTGGAAAAAGTCACAAAATTTAAGAGTTTCAGGAAAATTCTCTTACCTTTTATTTTATTCAAGAAAATCCAGAGTTGAATGCTTGAACATAATATATTATTGTATTTACTTTGCCCATTAGAAACACCAGATAATTTACATGAAGCACCTTTCACCCTTGTGAAATAAACGCAGTAGCACATGCGTACTAATAGATCAATAAGGTGTAACTTCAACGCTTCAGATAAGATTACAAGAGAAAAAATTGTGATGCAACAGCAATAAGCTCGTGTAAGTCAGTTTTCCAGCTTGTGTAACTTGTACCTGTGGACTACAAAGTTTGTCTTTTGAGGCCAAGTGAACTTTTACAGTCCTGTGTTGTCACAATAATCTACAAAGTACTAGTAATAAGCACTTTTCTTTAACAGTAATCATGGATTATATACCATCTAAATGCTTAATTATTTCAGATTATCACAGAAACAATCAGTAGATTGGATACACTTGGCTAAGTGCCAAAATATTTGGTTTTCAACCCAAAAGGCTAGCTGTAGACATTTACCAGCACAACTGGCCTTTTACTGGCATCTTCTGCAAACCCCAGTCATTTTGTATTTGCATAATTTGCAGTAGCCACACAAGTATTTTTACCATTCTCTATGATAAAGTGACATGTGTGTACACTAGATTTAAATTAATGAACGAATACATGAGGTAAAGTTAATGCTTTGACCTTGATTTCAAACTTCATTTGCGAGGAAATTCATTTAACTCAATTTACTCTTCTGTTACGTTCACGGTACGTTCAGTTTTGATCATTCATTGCCCAACATCACAAAACTGAAGTTAGAGGGTAGGCAATAATATATTCCCATCTGTGTTACCAAATTCACTTTGTACTCAATGGATGGCAGGTTTGCCATTATACTTGGATGAAAGCTCACTGCTGAGCCACAACATAAAGGCAAGGGAAAGTTTTGCCCAATTAAACTATGTTACGTTTCTTCATTATACTCCATTATTATTTAAATCGCCAGACACAAAAAAGAAAATGCTGAATTTTGCTTTTACCTGGCCACTAGGGGAAGTTTCCGTATATTACACAGTGGACACTCAGTCACTAAATGCTTTTCCTCTTCCATCTTATGAAGAACATTCATGATGAAGGCATCAGTCTGATACTCTGCGATTTGCAATTTTAGTGCATTGTAGTCAACTGAAAAACTCTGCTATAATGCAACTGCCATTTTTAAACAATGAATGCAGAAATGAACGATTTGTAACAAAATTAGTGTTCTCACTATTTCACGTTTGCTATATTGCACAACACAAAGTTCAAAGATTATTTAAAGTAGTCCTTTTTCTTTACAAGATGCATTTAGTTTTGTGTGTAAATTTTCATATAACAGTTGCTTAAACCTGCTAATGCAGTATTGAGCAGTGCAATGCTTATGTATGATGAGCTTTGAAAATTGCATTAACATGTTTTGCTTGGAAATACTTATACTGCATGATCAAAGGGTCACCCTTCTCACTCCACATTCACAACAGAACTTTGCACACTCCACAGGATACTTAGTTCCACATTCATGACAAAATCTTGGCAGTTGTTGACCAGCTGAACTTCTAACATTGCCTTTCATGATCCCATCATTGAAAGTCAGGGAATTATCCCTGGTGTCTAAACCAGATTTCATATTTTTCCTGGAAAAGAAAAGTATAATTTATCTTAACGAAATGGCAGGATTTCAAGCTTCAGCAAATAGCAATATTTCAAGAATAGTTCAAAACAGCCAATATTAACGTGAATATATTTTAAGAATCTGAGGCAAGGTTACATTCTTAATGATTCACAATCCACATAGATATGATCGCATTCCAATATCAGGCACTCTTAATGGTAATACTGAGTCCCTTAGTACCTTCAGCAGTATTCCTTTCTGTATATAGCACCACTAACACCATACCTTTCCCTGCCCGCACTTGATTTAAAATGCACTGTAATGGCCATGTATCAACTTTTTCCATAGAAACTTGGAAAGTGTCCCTCTTATATATTTTTTCAAATCTGAGGTGTAAGTTTCAAAACAGGATTTATGTCACTTCTTGAATTGAACAAAGCTAGGTGGGAACGTAAGCTGTGAGGAGGACACAAAGAGTCTGCAAAGAGATATAGACAGGTTAGGTGAGTGGGCAAAAAGGTGGCAGATGGAATATAATGTGGGGAAATGTGAGGTTATTCACTCTGGTAGGAAGAATAGAAAAACAGAATATTTTTTAAATGGTGAGAAACTATTAAATGTTGGTGTTCAGAGAGATACGGATGTCCTCGTACAAGAAACACAAAAAGTTAGCACGCAGGTACAGCAAGCAATTAGGAAGGCAAATGGCAAGTTGGCCTTTATTGCAAGGGGGTTGGAGTACAAGAGTAAGGAAGTCTTACTACAATTGTACAGGGCTTTGGTGAGACCTCACCTTTTAGTCTTTAGACTTTTAGTCTCCTTATCTAAGGAAGGATATATTTGCCTCAGAGGTGGTGCAATGAAGGTTCACTAAATTGATTCCTGGGATGAGAGGGTTGTCCTATGAGGAGAAATTGAGTAGAATGGTCCTATGCTCTCTGGAGTTTAGAAGAATGAGAGGTGATCTCATTGAAACAGATCAGATTTTGAGAGGGCTTGACAGGGTAGCTGCTGAGAGGTTGTTTCCCCTGGCTGGAGTGTCTAGAACTAGGGGGCATAGTCTCAGGATAAGGGGTCGGTCATTTAGGGCTGAGATAAGGAGAAATGTCTTCACTCCAAAAGTGTTCTACAGGCAAGTCAACAATAAACGGGTAGTAAGAGGACAGGTGGGGCCGATTAGGGACCATAAAGGAGACCTATGCATGGAGGCACAGGGGATGGCTGAGGTACTAAATGAGTACTTTGCATCCGTCTTTACCAAGGAAAAAGATGCTGCAACAGTCTCAGTAAAGGAAGATATAGATGAGATACTGGATGGACTGAAAATTGATAGAGGTACTTGAAAGGCTAGCTGTATTTTACAACACCAAGTTATAGTCCAGCAATTTTATTTTAAATTCACAAGCTTTCCTTGTGAATTTAAAATAAAATTGCTGGACTATAACTTGGTGTTGTAAAATTGTTTACAATTGTCAACCCCAGTCCATCACCGGCATCTCCACATCGTACTTAAAGTAGATAAGTCACCCGGTCCGGATGGGATGCATCCTAGGCCTAGGTTGCTGAGGGAGTAAGGGTGGAAATTGCGGAGATACTGGCCATAATCTTCCAAACATCCGTAGGTTCGGGGTGGTGCCAGAGGACTGGAGAATTGCAAATGTTACACCCTTGTTTAAAAAAGGGTGTAAGAATAAACCCAGCAACTATAGGCCAGTGGTGGGGAAACTTTTAGAAACTATAATCCTGGACAGAATTAACAGTCACTTGGATGAGTATGGATTGGGTAGGGAAAGCCAGCACGGATTTGTTAAAGGCAAATCATGTTTAACTAACCTGATCGTGTTTTTTGATGAGGTAACAGAGAGGGTAGATGAGGGCAATGCAGTAGATGTGTTATATATGGACTTTCAAAAGATGTTTGATAAAGTGCCGCATGGTAGGCTTATCATCAAGATTGCAGCCCATGGAATAAAGGGTGCAATAGCAACATGGATACAGAATTGGCTAAGAGACAGGAAACAGAGAGTAGTGAACGGTTGTTTTTCGGACTGGCGGGAGGTGTACAGAGGTGTTACCACTGCTTTTCTTGATATATATTAATGACCTGGACTTGGGTGTCCAGGGCATAATTTCAAATTTGCAGATGATACAAAACTTGGAAGGGTAGTAAACAGTGAGAAGGATAGTGATAGATTTCAAGAGGTTATAGGCAGGCTGTTGGCATGGGCGGACACGTGGCAGAGAAATTTAACGCAGAAAAATGCTAAGTGATACACTTCGGTAGGAAGAATGAGGAGAGGCAATATAAACTAGAGGGCACAACTCTAAAAGGGGTACAGGAACAGAGAGATCTGGGGGCATATGTGCACAAATCATTGAAGGTGGCAGGGCAGGTTGAGAAAGTGGTTAAAAAAGCATATGGGATCCTGGGCTATATAAATAGAGGCATGGAGTACAAAAGTAAGGAAGTCATGATGAACCTTTATAAAACACTGGTTTGGCCACAACTGGAGTATTGTGTCCAGTTCTGGGCACCGCACTTCAGGAAAGATGTGAAGGCCTTAGAAAGGGTGCAGAAGAGATTTACTAGAATGATTCCAGGGATAAGGGACTTTAGTGGATAGACTGGAGAAGCTGGGGTTGTTCTCCTTGGAACAGAGACGGTTGCGAGGAGATTTGATAGAGGTATTCAAAATCATGAAGGGTCTAGACAGGATAGAGAGAAACTGATCCCACTGGCGGAAGGGTCAAGGACCAGAGGACATAGATTTAAGGTGATTGGCAAAAGAACCAAAGGTGACATGAGGAAAAACTTTTTTTTTTTAACAGTGCGAGTGGTTAGGATCTGGAATGCTCTGCCTGAGGGGGTGGTGGAGGCAGATTCAATCACGGCCTTCAAAAGGGAACTGGATAAGTACTTGAAAGGAAAAAATTTGCAGGTCTACGGGGAAAGGGCGGGCAAGTGGGACTAGCTGGTTTGCTCTTGCATAGAGCCAGGGTGGACTTGATGAGCCGAATGGCCTTCTTCTGTGCTGTATCCTTTCTATGATTCACTCACAGGGTTGTGAATCTTTGGAATTCTCTACCCCAGAGGGCTGTGGATGTTCAGTCGTTGAGTATATTCAAGACAGAAATCGATAGATTTTTGGGCTCTAAAGGAGTCAAGGGTGTGGGAATTGGGCGGTAATGTCGAGTTGAGGTCGAAGATCAGCCATGATCTGATTGAATAGCGGAGCAGGCTTGAGGGGCCGTATGGCCTACTCCTGCTCCTATTACTTATGTCCTTAAATGCTGGCCTTGCCAGAGTTGCCCACATGTCAAAATCAACAAATAACAAAGAAAATCCTAGAAATTTTCAACTGCAACAAATTATAGTGTTTCTTTGAAGCATACAAATTATAAAGACACAGAACACATTTTATTCTCTTTCTTCATCTAATCAATATATTAAATTTTACAAACTCATTTCATGAAAAAAAAATGAAACACTGCAAGCTTCAAATTGAATCCCAAGACAAATCCATCAGCTGAAGGTGAATTCTCACTGTACTTTATTCTGGATATAAAAAAAGATTAAAACAATTGTTTCAATAGAACAGTTTTCTTCCTTTCAAGTTACAGAATATTAAACACTATACTACCGTATATAATTCTCAGCATTGTAGGTCTTTTTGTTCACTGAGACTGTTGCAGCAACATTCCTGGTTCCACTGGGTGGTGTTAGTGTTCGAGACCTGATGTTACTGGTCAAACCTCTGAAAATAAAGTGTCAATGTATATATCAAAAAAAGCTAAACATTCAAGTATTTATGAATAAAAATGTTTGAAGCCTAGATTTCCATTTTTCTCTATATTAAGGTCAAACTTTTGATGAATGTAATGCTATTGCAGTTTTTACATCAAATATCAGCATCAAGCATTCTTAAGACAGGTGCTAGGTATAAGTCCCTATACAATGCCCCAGTAAGCCATCATTTTAGCTTCCATGTAATAAGGGTATTCTGGAGCTGCGACTGACAAATAAAGGTGTTCCTATGTTGATGGTATGGCAACCAGATTCTCGTTTACCCATCTGCACCCCAAAATACTAATTACAAAGAGCATGGAGTAAGCTCTGGTGTTCTAACTTGTACACCTCAAATTCCCCATCTGCACATCTTATTTTTTCATCCCTTTTCTCAGGTTTCTTGCAAATTTAAAATGTTGCATTAGAAGGTGGTATGTTGAATATAATGATAAGGCCATGGCAGTTAGGTTTAACCTTAAAGAGTAAGGATGGGGAGAACTGAGTAGTGTAGCGAGTTAAGAATACTATCATTTCATCTCTGGGCCCTACATAGAATGTACAGCACAGAAACAAGCCATTTGGCCCAACCAGTCTATGCCAGTGTTTATGCTCCACATAAGCCTCCTCCAACCCCTCTTCATCTAAGCCTATCAACATATCCTTCTATTCCCTTCTCCCTCATGTGTTTACCTAACTTCCCCTTAAATGCATTTATGCTAGTCGCTTCAATTACTCCTTGTGGTAGTGAGTTCCACATTCTTACCACTCTCTGGGTGAAGAAGTTTCCCCTGAATTCCCTATTGGATTTTTAAGTGACTATCTTATATTTATGGCCCCTGGTTCTGGTCTCCCCCCGCAAATGAAAACATCATCTCTATGTTTACCCGATCAAACTCTTTCATAATCTTAAAGACCTCTATCAGGTCACCCCTCAGTCTTCTCTTTTCTAGAGAAAAGAGCCCCAGCCTGTTTGATATTTCCTGATAGGTATAACCTCTCAGTTCTGGTATCAGCCTAGTAAATCTTTATTGCACCTTCTCCAGTGCCTCTGTATCCTTTTTATAATTTTTTTTATTCGTTCATGGGATGTGGGCGTCGCTGGCGAGGCCGGCATTTATTGCCCATCCCTAATTGCCCTTGAGAAGGTGGTGGTGAGCCGCCTTCTTGAACCGCTGCAGTCCATGTGGTGAAGGTTCTCCCACAGTGCTGTTAGGAAGGGAGTTCCGGGATTTTGACCCAGCGACGATGAAGACCAGAACAGTTCATAGTACTCCAAGTGCGGTCTAACCAAGGTTCTATACAAGTTGAATAGAACTTCTCTGCTTATCAATTCTATCCCTCTAGAAATAAACCCCAGTGCTTGGTTTGCCTTTTTTATGGCCTTATTAACCTGTGTTGCTACTTTTAGTGATTTGTGTATCTGTACCCAGAGATTCCTCTGCTCCTCTACCCCATTTAGACTCTTAGGGCCTGATTTTAACAGGCCTGCGGGTTTCCGGCGGGTTGGGTTTCAGGAGCGTGGTCAACATGCTCGGTGAAATTAGTGGGTTGCCCGCGCGATCGTAGCAGTCAAACCACTAATGGGATCCAATTACCTGCTCCTCCGGGCTCCGCGCTGCTGGTCTGCGCGTCGGGCGGGCTGCGCATGCGCAGTACGATCTGTCAGCTGGAGGCTCTCTAGTTAAAGGGGCAGTCCTCCACTGACAGATGCTGCAACCAATAGAACACATTACAGCATGGAGCAGCCCAGGGGGAAGGTTGCTCCCAGTTTAATGATGCCTCACCCCAGGTATCACCAGATGGGGTGAGGAGGGGGGGGGGGGGGGGGGGAGGACAGAGATCTTCCACCTGGCGGGCGGGAGGAAGCGGCCTGCCTCTGCCACCAAGAAGGCCTGGCTCGAGGTGGCAGAGGAGGTCACCTGCACCACCAACATATCGCCCACCTGCATACAGTGCAGGAGGCGCTCCAATGACCGCAGTAGGTCAGCCACAGTGAGAACACAAAGTCTTTCCCCTACACTCCGTCTGCCACAACACTGCCCCCACCCCACATCTCCTTCGGCACCGCCAACACCACTCTGTCACATCACCCCTCATACCCACTCAAACCCCATCCTCATCTTACCTGCACCTACTCACCTCGCGAGTACTCACCCCGCCACTAACACGTAACCCAATCCTCATATAATCTCATGGCTCTATCCCATACGCACCCTCTCGTGCATCTCCCTCACGGCCAGCCTCACTCAACCTGCCACCACCTGTGCTGCAGCCACAAGGCATGCATCACATATGTGCAGTAGGCAGCGTAAGGCAAACGTGTCGTGAGCATGAAGGGGATGCACAAGGGTGTTTGAGGGTTTGTCATGGGTGTTACCTATATTGAATTTCAGAACAACTCACATCACACATTATATTGGCACCACCACTGCCATGTCTCCGCGAATCCTGTCTGTTTTGTGCAATAATGCCCGCTCCTGGGTATCACTATGAGGACCCACCACTGATGCTACCCATTGTGTCACTGCAGAGTAGGTGCAGGTGTATTTGCAGGGCTCTTCCGCGCAGATGATTGAGACACATCGGCGGTGTACCAGGCTGCACCCTGGAAGGATGCGAAGGAGAAGTTGTGGAGGGCAGTGGTGACTTTGGCAGCGACAGGTAAGCAGATGGTGCTGGGGCCAGCCAGGAGCAGCTCGGCATGAAAGAGGCTGCAGATGTCCACGACTACGTCGAGTGAATCTGCGCCTCCGTGTGCACTGCTGCTCGGAGAGGTCCGGGGAGCTGCGCCTGTCTGTGGACCCTGTGGCGAGGGTAATGCCCTCTGCGACGCGTCTCTCTCTGCGGTAGCCCTCCCTCCTGCTGTACAGGTGGATGTGTCACAGCACTCTGTTGTGGAGCTCCACATGTCAGAGGTGGACGGCGTGGATGGCGAGGCTGGTGATGCTGTTCGCCCTCCGAGGGGGTCATGACTGCAGCTACGACGGCCCCCATCCGCAATATGTACATCTGAGGGGGTCCGCAAGGTAGGCACATGTCTCCGGACCCCGGGGTGAGTGTGCAGGTTGGTGACTTTGACCGTCAGGAGGGGGGTGGTGGAGGCCACACTTTGTCCCAAGTGACAGAGCGGCCTCCTGCAATGGCTGAGGGTCTCCCCCACCCCACCTGTCAAATGGACCTTTGCAGCTGCCACAGGCTGAAGGCTGCAACACGTCCAGTTCAACTGGGACTGTTTCCCCCAGTGTGTGAAACAGTCCCATGTTTCTCCAAAATCACACACAGTCCCTTAATCAGGTCAGTTAATGACCTGAACAAGCGAAATAAATGCTGTCAAGTGGCATCCCGCTGACTTTAATTGCCTGCGGGATTCCCACCAGCGGGGGCTGCGCACGCACCCCCGCACGTCATCGGGGAACCCGGAAGTGGGCGGGATCGTGGCGCGATCCGGTCACGTGCCTGGAGATCGGGATTTTCGGGGCCCCCCCCCCGCTGGAAACGCACAGGAAACCCGACGGTAAAATCGAGCCCTTATTCTCCAAGTGGTATGTGGTCTGCTTATTCTTCCTACCAAAATGAACCACCTCACACTTATCTATATTGAAATTCATTTGCCAATTACATGCCAATTCTGCAAGTTTATTAATGTCTTCCTGTAGTTTGTCGCAGGCCTCCTCAGTATTAACTGTATCCCCACTATAGTGTCGTCCGCAAATTTTGAAATTGTACTTCTGATTCCGGAGTCCAAATCGTTTATGTAAATGGTGAACAACAGTGATGCCAGCACCGATCCTTGTGGAACACCACTTCCTACCTTTTGCCAGTCTGAGTAACTACCTTTAACCCCAACTCTCTTTTCTGTTTTGTAACCAGCTTGCTATCCATTCTGCTACTTGTCCCGACTCCACATGCTCTGACCTTAGTCATGAGTCTACTATGCGGTACCTTATCGACGGCTCTTTGAAAATCCTAATATATTACATCTACTGCATTAGCTTTGTCTACCCTTTATGTTACGTCTTCAAAGAATTCAATAAGATTGGTCAAGCATGACCTTCCCTTTTGAAATCCGTGCTGACTGTTCTCTATTATATTTTTGGTTTCTAGATGTTTGTCTATTACATCTTTGAGTAATAGAAGTTTGAATTCAACCCAGACTGACGGGACAGAAGTCTCTTTGCTCCTTCGTATTTAAGGATCCTGTATGAAAATAGGTTTGGGCAGTCTCAGCCCTGTTCTTAGGTAAATGACTTGGGCCCAAAGCACAAGATGTGCCTCACAGTTTGTTACTCAATTGGCAATTTATGGAGAGTGCTAGTTAGACCTTATTTGAAATACTGTATTCAGTTTTACTTACCTCACCGTAGGAAGATTGAACTGGCCTTGAAGAAAGTCTAGTGATTATCAGGATGATACCTGGATTTAAGGGACTTATCTTTGATAAGGGCCTGGGTAAATTTGGGTTATAGGCCCCCAGAGATAAGGGGTGATCTAGTTCAGGTGTTTAAAATAATGAAGTGAATTGACAGAGGCAGATAGGGAATGATTCTTCCTTCTACCATGGGAATCCACAACAAGGTGTTATAATGTTAAAATCAGAAATAAGCCAGTTAAAATAAAATGGAGGAAAAAAAACGCATAAGAGTGTGGGAGGTCATACACGTAGAATTAATAGAAGTGTTTAAAAGAAAGATGCATATTTAGTTGGGAAATAAGGAGCATGGAGAAGGGTAGGGAATTAGGATTAAAGATAGAGCTGCCATGGCCAAAAAAAATTCCTCGGAGAGGCTATAGGAATGGCACGTTGCTAGGTAAGTACAAAGAGCTGTTTTTGGAGTGGTTCATGCTTACATTGAGTGTCTGGAATGGGAAAGTGTTTAATTCCCAGAATTAACATCCTTTATCTTGAAGAGCACAAAAAAGACATGATAGACAATGATGCTTTACTGTGATTCAAAAATATATATCAACGATTTTTTGATTATGGATATTTGGCACCAAGCTGTAAATTTAAAAAAAATAAACTTTGCTAAATTTGAATTCACCATGATTCAGCAATTTAAATTTCCCATAGTCAAATAGTTGCATTTCATATTTTTTCAATCAAAATATGAAATAGATTAATGAGAAAATTCAGTTTTTATTTCATCAAAACTCACATCTTAAATTAATCCATTAAAAATGTTGAAATACTTTTAAGTTAAAGATACCATATTTTTGTGCTAAAAATATCCACCTGCATAATGGGAAATCAACTGTGCACAGCTCTATGACACATAATTTACAAATTTGGTATCCATTAGCCTATCTCCCACAGCATCAATATTTAATTAAACTAATCCCATGTTTCATAGCCATAATACATTATATATTTTAAATAAAAATACATGATCCGGAAAAACCTAAATTTTATTCTCTGAAAAGCTAAAAGGCACATGCCTCAACCAGGAAATTGCCGGCTATATAATCACCAAAACTGTTTCCACTAACAACCTGCCAGTTAAAACACAAAATACAGAGAAACTTTTTGTTCTTTAAAATGTCAAATCTATCTACTGTATTTCTAATATCTATAATTTCCAATTCAGTAAAATGGCACTTTTGGAAAATAGTTATAGTCCTTGTTTATGATTGCCAGAGCAATAAACAATAGATACTATACATTGATACCTATGAAGACTGAACAAAGTTTCAAATAATTTACACCAAAGTATGTGATTTGGGCTTTAAAACATATTTTCCAGGACCTGCGCCATTACTCATAAGTAAATGCATCATTTAGTTGAACACTGAGTCAGAGAAGAATTTGATCGCTGTCTGTGCCGAGTTAGTATATCTCAGCTGGGACAACAAGGGGTGGGGGAAAGAGAGCCATGGCTCATTCTCCTGATTGACTCTGCATGTAAGTGTATGTTTGGACTTTGGCCGAGAACAGATTTGGACTTAGCTGTGATGTTACTCACATTCAAATAGCCTGTAATGAATGAAGAACAGCCATTTGGGCAAGATTGTAGAGGGCTCCCATCATGCATGGAACGGTATTACAGCAAGAGTCAGTTCCTTTAGGAGAGGAGAAAAAGGAAGATAATTGGAAATAAATAAATTTCTTTTTCCAGTATCCTCCTCTAATCTGTCCCTGATTTGCAAAAGTATCTGTGGAAATAATTTTTAAAAAGATTTTTTATTGGGATTTACCAATTGCTTAGTGGGTAAATACATAGGTCATACAGACCACGAGTATTCCAGTTTTGATTCCTGATCTGCCCTGAGTTTTCACATATCTGTAGGTATGGCAGTGGGGCATTACAACAGGCATTAGTGCCTCTGGGCTAGGGAGGTTAGCAACAGGCCCAATCTAACCATCTACAATACTGTCCGTTGGATGGCCCCAGAGCAGCTTGATGAACTAGTTTAAATAAAGGTACACTTAAAATGGTTTGTGAAGAGTCTTAGTACACAAGGTCAAAATACAATATTGTTTTTGATAACTATTTGTCTCTCACTTGAAAAAGTGAAAATGTTCATGTGACACATTCTAAAAATGATCTAATTGCTATCTAGCTCAGATATTTCAGAGTACTATGCATAAGTAGCTGTAGATACTAGTTTTCTTGAACTTTTCTAAGAATGTATTTGGGATTCTGAAATCCTGTCCTTTTAAAGAATGCTAAAAGCAGTAATTAAATGTAGTCCTTCCCATCTCAAATGGCACATTTTCTATAATTCAGCAGTTAAATAAAAACTGCCACTTTGTAATAGTTTCAATCGGAGCAGTATAGTGGAAGGAGGAGGAAAAACCCAACTATCTACTGAATCAGAATCTGTGGTGAAGCTTATAAAAAGAGATGAAGAGTCACTTATCTCTTCATAAGGTTATTCTGGTGAGCCAAAAAGGTTACTTATCAATAGCTTCCACCAATTGCTCAGCCTTTGCATACAAGATACATCTCTAAATTCTTATCTACCAATGAATTGCAGCATCAGTAACAAAACATTTCTAAAGATTCATGAATGCCAATGACAGCAGGCATTGAGCTTGAAATGAAATTTCGCCTGATCACACCATGCTAGTCCAAATATATAACAAGTCAAGGGCAAGAAAAGTCTATTCTGAAACATCTCAGAACCCCATGGAAATCATACTGGAATACCATACTGATGCACGATACATACGGGATAGAAAGCCAGTTAGCTAGCCAAAGAGAGTCAAATTATAACATCAGACACAACTGATTACACAATTAACAAGCCAAGATCAATAGACAGTAGTGCTATTGCCTTGAAAGAAAAGACTAGTCCACAGGTCACTAAAATAAATTCATAAATTCAATAATCAAGTCCAAAAAATAGCGCTCTCGTAGCAATAGGTTTTAAAAAAAAGTTTGAGATTACATTTTTCCCTTTTAATCTTAATGATTAAAAAGGCATGACTGCAATTTTATATTTCAGAGTAATAAGTCTGCTTTCCGGATACAAGATTTTAAAATATTTTTGATCAGATTTATTTATGGAATGATCAATGCAAGATAGTTAAATTCTTCATTAGACATTGGGAATAAATGTATTACAAAATATGATGGATAACATCTGCCATGCCAGACACTTTCATCACAGGCTAAGGTATTAAATAGTTTTATTCATGAATATGGTCAATTACAGAAACCAGTGGTATAGATCCCAAGATAGTTATGGATAAGGAAAGCCATTCAGCCCATCTTAATTCATCCATCCAGAAAGATCCTAAAGTCCCACACTGTAGCATCTAGATATTTCTTAAATGATTCTCGGCTTTTCTACTTGGAAGTCTATTCCACACATTGATGAATCTTTGTATGAAGAAGAATTTTTTGATCTCAGTCTTAAATCCTTTAAAATACATCATTGGCTGTGAAGCGCTTTGGGACGTCTTGATAAAAGACACTATATAAATGCAAGTTCTTTCTCTTAATGGTTTGAACCTGTGCCCACTTGTTCTATTCTTGCAAGTTAATTTAACATAGCATTACAGGGTTACTTTTTTCATCTCCTGAACAATCTTATCCACCTGTATAAGATCACCACTCAGATGCATTCTTTCTAGGCTGGAAGGTCTAAGATTTTCTAGTCTTTCCTCATAACTAACTTTGGGGATCAGTCTCATGGCTCTTCTCTGCACTGCCTCCGGTACTTGAACTCCTCCCTTGTGTACTGGTAACCAGAAACAGATATGATATTCAAGGTACAGTCCAACTAGAGCACGATAACATTATTATCTCCTCTGCCTTATATTCTACTGATTTGTCTAAGTAGTTCATCATTCTATTGGTTTTGTTGATTATTGCTCTGCATTGATTGGATAAGTTTAGTGTTGAGTCTACTAAAGCTCTTGGGGACTCTTTCAGTTTCATCCATAGCTATTTCAACACTATTCATGAAGTATGTGCAGTACTTTACACTTCGCAATAAATTCCATCTACCATTGTTTTGCCCACATATATATTTTGTTTAACTCATCTTGTAATTTGAGCTACCTCTTTCAATCCACTGTCCCTCCTAATTTGGTATCATCTGTAAATTTGACCACTTTGCATTGGGTTTCTGAATCCAGGCCCTTTATGTAAATTAGAAATAGTAGTGGCCCCAACCACTAGCTCTGAGGCACCCCACTTAGTACTTTCCCCTCAATCAGACATAACTCTACTAATGGGGCTTCTTGTTTCCTACCCTTTTGCAGTTCCTAAATGTCCACAGTACTTTCCAAATGCCTTTTGGACGTCATCGTAAGGCTTTCCTTGAATTTGATACAAAATTGCTGTTAATTGAGCAACCGCAGATATTGTAAACTTTTAATTTGTTTTAAAAAAAGCCACATTAGCAGTTAACTGCTTTTTAGATGTCATGTTGAGATAAATTGTTATGAGAAATTTACGGTCAGCTTTGGACCTGGTTTACTGATCATTTTCTGTTGTTCCTGGGTGTAAAATAGGAGAACAATCCCGTTACCAACATTACTATTCTCCACCCCACCACCCCCCCCCCTAACTCTATCAGTGAAATTAATGGTAATCAACAGCACATACAAAACATTAGATTGTCCAGTACAATATGAATTTTGGAGGCAGCCAAGGGGTTAATTAAAATAAACCAGTCAAATTCTTCTCACAAAACTTGAGATGAAATATTTCTCAGAAGGAAATTAAGTAATCTTGTTCCTCCGCAAAAACAGAATAGTCTTTGTATAAATTATTTAAGTTCAGGTTTATGGAGTCCAGTTTACCATGTGCTATGTCAGTATAAATTGAACTGTGACACACAAAGTATGTTGATTTCTTATATACTCAATCCCATTACCTGCCTTTATATTGTATGGGACCTGTGTTAGTGGTATCAGCTCCCAATGTGCAGCTGCAACCTAAAAGTAAACTTGCTGAAAAGAACCTAAAAATAAACTTTAACTGGTAAGTAGATTTATTTTTTCTCCCACTGCCAAACTGACCAAACAACCTTGTTCAGCAGCGAAAACAGAATACAGTCTTGTATGAATTACAAAAGTGTAAACTAGAGCACAATTTACCCACTTGTGTAATGCAGGACAATCCATACACTGACAGCATCAACATGCTGGTCTTACATTAATAATGCTTTTGAAGAACCGGCACTACCTTTGAAAATCAGCTGAATAATAAAACATGGACACCATCAGCCTTCCTCCTGCAACCTGTCCTATTGGTGTGTTAGCAAATCACCTTATGAATACATTTGCAAGTCAACATACTTTGCCCCACAAAGGTATCCTGTGACAATAACCCCAAACATCTTTTGTCAATTTTGCACTAATTTGATCTCCATTTTCAGTGTAGCTTTTTAAAACAGCTATTTAAAAACAAAGTAAAACCAGAGAAACGAAGGAAAAAACTCCATTTTTGTCAATCACTCTGTCCTTCAGTGAACAATTTTACAACACCAAGTTATAGTCCAACAAATTTATTTTAAATTCCACAAGCTTTCGGAGGCTTCCTCCTTCATCAGGTGAACATCACCTGACGAAGAAGGAAGTCTCCGAAAGCTTGTGGAATTTAAAATAAATTTGTTGGACTATAACTTGGTGTTGTAAAATTGTTTACAATTGTCAACCCCAGTCCATCACCGGCATCTCCACATCCTTCAGTGAAGCCAGGGAATCACCATGTGACTTATTTTCCATTTTGTAGCCTAAAAATATTAATTAAAATTGTCATGATTTTTAACTACATGAAGTATGGACAAAGTACATCCGGTGGGGCCATAATGCAAGTTTCCATTTGTGGATTATATGATTACTTCACTCTTGGAAATAAAATTTATTTAAGTATATTTTATGAAGCTTGCTGTAAATTTTATAAAAATAATTACCAGTTTGGATAATTACCAGACCTTCTCATTGCTTCATTAGGTGGAGGTTAAATACAACAAGAACTTGCATTTAAATAGCGCCTTTAATATGGAAAAACATCCCGAAGCGCTTCACAGAGTATCAGAGAAAAATGGATGCCAAGCCAAAGGAGATATTAGGAGTCACCAAAAGTTGTGGCTTTTAAGGAGGGTCTTAAAAAGGTGGAGAGGGAGATGGAGAGGTTTAGGAACAGAATTCCAGAGCGTGCAGCTGAATGCACGGACGCCAATGGTGGGTAATGTGCAGGAAGCTAGTGTTGGAGAAATGAAGAGTTTAGGGGTGGGGGAATTACAGGAGGTTACAGAGATAGGGAGGGGCAAGGCCACAAAGGAATTTAAACATGACTGAGAATGTTGGGAGATTGGGAGTCAGTGTGGGTCAGCAAGGAAAAGGTGCAATCTTTGAATGGAACTTGATGCAGGATAGGTTACAGGCAGCAATTTTGGATGTGCTGAAGTTCACAGTGTCGAGGATGAGCGCCCAGCCAGGAGAGCATTGGAATAGTCGATTCTGGAGATGAGAGTTTCAGCAGCAGATGGGCTGAGGCAGGCAATGTTAAGGAAGTGGAAGTCTGCAGTCTTGTGATGCAGAGGACATGGGGTCAGAAGCTCAGTTTGGGGTTAAATCAGATGTTGAGGATGTGAACAGTCTAACAAACTAAGCAAATACTCACTTATTTACAGCCATTAGCCCATTTGGTCTTTTGATGCTATGACCTGTTTTACCATCAACTTGATGCTTTCCTTGTAAATCTCGTCCTGTTCGCAGTGGTGGCCCCAACATTTCCATACCATTAAAACATCTGAAAACAGTATGATATAGCATTACACTATGTGGCCAATTCGTTTATTTATGTGCATTGATATATGTGACAAAATGTTTTACTATTACATGTTGTGAGAAACGATTCTCACTACATCTTTACCCATCCAGCACTAATTTTAGAAGAAAAGGATTCCAATGTAAAAATTTTAACTATCTACATCACTTTTTTTGTCTTCAGCAGATAGCTATAAACTGTAACAAGGACAGATACCTCACAAAATGGACCCTGATGGCTGACTGCAGCACAAAAAGAGCTCAAAAGTTTGTGCTGCGCCGCAAAGGGAAGACCAGAACCAATGGCTTAAAGCATGATTCTGCATACAAGGGACAGAGTTCCAGCCAACTTACAGTCTCGCACTGAGAGCACAATAAAATTCTGAGTGAAGTACAAATAACTAATAGGATTTCTCTAGTCAGTATTTTGTAGACAACTGACAGTCTTGTAATTTTAGGCCAGGCTGTAGATCAGAACCCTGTTTTTTTTTGATTTGGCAGGTGAATTAACAAGTTGGAGACAGCAGAACTAATATTTTCTTGGAGAGAGGGAGCTGAAACTCACTTTTCAAAGACTGTTCTGTGCTTGTAAGAAAGCCACACAAGCACAGGTTGAAAGCGTAAATGACTCTAATTGTACAAATCAGTGTTTATAAAGTTTAAACCTTCCTACCTTTACAACTAGTTTGCAACTGTTACATAGGAAACATAGGAATATAGGAACAGGAGTAGGCCATTCAGCCCCTCGTGCCTGCTCCACCATTTGTTAAGATCATGGCTGATCTGTGATCTAGCTCCATATACCTGCCTTTGGCCCATATCCCTTACTACCTTTGGTTGCCAAAAAGCTATATATCTCAGATTTAAATTTAGCAATTGAGCTAGTATCAATTGCCGTTTGCGGAAGAGAGTTCCAAACTTCTACAACCCTTTGTGTGTAGAAATGTTTTCTAATCTCGCTCCTGAAAGGTCTGGCTCTAATTTTTAGACTGTGCCCCCTACTCCTAGAATCCCCAACCAGCGGAAATAGTTTCCCTCTATCCACCCTATCCGTTCCCCTTAACATCTTATAAACTTCGATCAGATCACCCCTTAACCTTCTAAACTCTGGAGAATACAACCCCAATTTGTGTAATCTCTCCTCGTAACTTAACCCTTGAAGTCCGGGTATCATTCTAGTAAACCTACGCTGCACTCCCTCCAAGGCCAATATGTCCTTCCGAAGGTGCGGTGCCTAGAACTGCTCACAGTACTCCAGGTGCGGTCTAACCAGGGTTTTGTATAGCTGCAGCATAACTTCTGCCCCCTTGTACTCCAGTCCTCTAGATATAAAGGCCAGCATTCCATTAGCCTTCTTGATTATTTTCTGCACCTGTTCATGACACTTCAATAATTTATGTACCTGAACCCCTAAGTCCCTTTGGACATCCACTGTTTTTAACTTTTTACCATTTAGAAAGTACCCTGTTCTATCCTTTTTTGATCCAAAGTGGATGACCTCACATTTGTCTACATTGAATTCCATTTGCCACAATTTTGCCCATTCACCTAATCTATCAATATCGCTTTGTGATTTTATGTTTTCATCTACACTGCTTACAATGCCACCAATCTTTGTGTCATCGGCAAACTTAGATATGAGACTTACTATGCCTTCATCTAAGTCATTAATAAATATTGTGAATAATTGAGGCCCCAAGACAGATTCCTGCAGGACTCCACTAGTCACATCCTGCCAATGTGAATACTTACCCATTATCCCTACTCTCTGTCGCCTTTCGCTCAGCCAATTTCCTAACCAAGTCCGTACTTTTCCCTCGATTCCATGGGCTTCTAACTTAGCTAACAGTCTCTTATGTGGGACCTTATCAAATGCCTTCTGGAAGTCCATATAAATAACATCCATTGACATTCCCTTGTCCACTACTTTAGTCACCTCTTCAAAAAATTCAATCAGGTTTGTCAGGCACGACCTACCTTTCACAAATCTATGCTGGCTCTCCCTGATTAACTGAAAATTCTCGAGGTGTTCAGTCACCCTATCCTTAATTATAGACTGTTCAATTGTTTTAGTTTGCTTTAAGCTTACTTGGTCTGCTGGAGCTCCAGAGAAAATGGAAATCAGGGCTGGGAAACAACCACATATTAGAATCAGCCAATCAAGAGGCAAATTGAAGAAATTTGGATAGAATGGAATAAATGTAGGGATAACTGTATTTTGACTTAAGATTAAGAGGGATCTAGGATGGTGATGAAAGTCCAATTCCCAAGTTCCTGTTGACTTGCCACTTTTTTGGGTGCACGTTTACATCGACTTTTGCCATTATAAATTCTTATGTCCACATTTCCTGTGCAATTTTCCTATGTTGATGTCACAATGCAATTGCATACTGTGGCCACTGAGTGGCTCTTTAGAGCAAATTTTTCTGCTCGGTCTCCCAGCTCCAATAACATGTTTTTTCACCGGATTTTTGTGTTTTTACTCACACACAACTGATTCTTTTTTCACCCCCGATATTTTTTCTCGCTTATTAATGCCCCTAGACTCCCATTTGCTCCTTCCTTTGGTTGTGGGATTCCAGGCACCTTTCTTTTTTATCTGTATAATTACTTTAATACTAATTAAACCTTATCCTGTTAAATAAGCTGGATCCCTGTACTGTTAGAATAAGATAGTGTAACAAACAATTTAACAGGCAATATAAAGAATATTTAGGAAACATTCTTATTAGACAGGATGCTGACATCATTTATCAATTATTTTTGCTGCAATGGATGGAATGTCGAATCGTATGTGCTTCTGTCTTATCCTGCAATTAAATCCAAGTCCTGCACAGATAAGTACAAGTTATGCTCCTTCCTTATTTATTTTTGTACCTTGTATATAATTATTTCCTATCCATTTATTACTATCAATAACTGTAAATCTTACCTTCAAATATATATGCTATAGGTATAGGAACAGGAGTAGGCCACTCAGCCCCTCGAGTCTGTTCCGCATCAATAGAATTAGATCATGGCTGATCTGTACCTCAGCTCCTTAACCGCTGTTGATCCATATCTCTCAATACACTTACCTAATAAAAATCTGTCGATCTCGGTCTTGAAGGTTGACCCAGCATCCACAGCCTTTTGGCGGAGAGAATGCCACATTTCCACTACCCTTTATGTGAAAAAGTGCTTCCAGATTTCACTCCTGAATGGCCTAGCTCTCACTAAGATTGTGCCCCCTTGTTCTGGATTCCCTCACCAGAGGAAATAGCTTCTCTGTATCTACTCTATCTCAATCCACTGAAAAAGAGCACTGGCACGAGGTGAGCTAATAAAGAATACTTTTATATGAAGCAGCCAGATAATCAAAAATAAATTGTATATTACTGCTTAACTTACGACTTAATGGGGTAGATTTTCTACGATGGCCATGCACGTGGCTAGAACATGAGGGCTTTACGCTCACCCAAACTGTGCACACCTGACCCTGACTAAGTGAGTTAGCTCCAATTAGAAGTTTATAGTGAGCTCCTCGTGTGCATTCTCCAGTCACACAGAGTTTGCAGATTTGGGAGCAGATATGGAGCACTGCAGAAGCTATTTAAAAGGAAGTGGCTTTTTTTGCAAACAACTTTGGAAATGTTTTCTAAACTGTTAACTCATTACAGAACAGCACCAAGGAAGAGCACTCAAGTTTACAGACACAGTATTTGAGATGCTGCTGCAAAAGGTAGCAGATAGGAGGGTTGCCTCCCAGAGGAGAAAGGCCAACAGTGCCAGGCATGAAGCAATGCAATGCATCTGATCTTTATCAGCCAGACACTGGCGTCAAATTAAGAGAATTTTTCAGATCCAAAGAAATCAATAGTAAGGCAACCTACCAATATCTTATATCAAATAGATTGACAGAGTATGTATGGCACAAAGTGTTTCCTGACACCCTATTACACATTGATTGACCATAAGACCATTAAGAGATAGGAGCAGGAGTAGGCCATTTGGCCCTTTGAGCCTGCTCCGCCATTTAATGAGATCATGGCTAATCTGATTTTTACTTCAACTCCACTTTCCTGCCTTTTCCCCATATCCTTTGACTCTCTTGCTGATCAAAAATTTGTCGAACACAGCCTTGAATGTATTCAATGACTCAGCCTCCACAGCTTTTTGGGGTAAAGAATTCCAAAGATTCACAACCCTCTGGGAGAAGAAATTCCTCCTCATTTCCGTCTTAAACGGGCGACCCCTTATTCTGAGACTATGCTCCTTAGTTTTAGATTCCCCCATGAGGGGTAACATCCCCTCAGCATCTACCCTATCGAGTCCCCTCAGAATCTTATATATTTCAATAAGATCTCCACTCATTCTTCGAAACTCCAATGAGTATAGACCCAACCTGTTCAATCTTTCCTCATAAGACAACCCTTCCATGCCCGGAATCAACCTAGTGAACCTTCTCTGAACTGCCTCCAATACAAGTATCCTTCCTTAAATAAGGGCACCAGAACTGTACGTAGTACTCCAGGTGTGGACTCACCAGCATCCTGTACAGTTGTAGCATGACTTCCCTGCTTTTATACTCCATCCCCCTCGAAATAAAGGCCAATATTCTGTTTGCCTTCTGGATTACCTGCTGCACCTGTATGTTGACTTTTTGTGTTTCATGTACGAGGACACCCAGATCTCTCTGTACCGCAGCATTTTGTAGTATTTCTCCATTCAAGTAATATTTTGCTTTTTTATTTTTCCTCCCAAAGTGGGTGACTTCACATTTTCCAACATTATATTCTATCTGCCAAATTTTTGCCCATTCGCTTAACCTGTCAATATCCCTTTGCAGACACTTTGTATCCTCCTTGCAACTTGCTTTTCCACCTATCTTTGTATCTCCATACTCCATAGATTGGTTTTCCATACAAAGCATTCAGACTGTCTTACCATCTGTCCTTTGAATGTTTACTATGAATGCCCTTATTGCAGTAGGGCACAAATCTCTAGCTGCAACTCATCACAAACTAGTGGGACAGTAACAAATTAAAAATGGCTTCACCTAAAAATTCCTTCTGAGAAAACCAAGCTGCATAATGCTAATTAATGTGAACTGCAATCCAGGGACTTGAGTGTCACTGTATGAGCATCTTACATTTCCAACACCTGAAAACTGCTTTTCCATTCGCAGGACAGCACTTGACAAGACAGCAGACGAGAACTACAGGAGGACTCACAATTATAAGTATTCATAGGAACATAGGAATTGCTAGACAAAAAATGAGCAAGGTCCATCTAATTCGCCTACCACCAACCTGGGAGTCACATGTTACAATAATAAACAACTCCATTATCACACGAAAGAAATCTATCTAATTTGCTTTTGAATGAATCAATACTATCTGCTTTCACCATCTCCCAAGGGAGCCTGTTCCACAGATTTACCATTCACTCATTGAAATAATGTTTCCGCAGATTAGTTTTAAATTTACCCTTCAAGTGTCGTCTGGTTCTACTATTCTGGACAAGGTGAAATAGCTCGTCAATGTCTACTGTCAAAATCCATAGGATTGAGTATGGGTTAGACAAGTTGAAGACAGATGCTTTCCCAAGCGCTGTGCCAGTACCATTCTGCTCATGTTCTTTCTACTCCGCCAAGTCCTCTAGACATACACTCAAGTGTAACAACATGACACAGTATATTGCCATGGAAGTAGTATTTGAAGGGGTGTTTCAACATCAGTTTCCCTTCTATTTCTACAGATGGCCTGGCCCCCAAGAATCGGGTACAGCATACAATCTCTTTGAATAAGTCAGCAGGTCACTCACTCCCACCTGTTACAACTACCTTTTTGGTCCATGGTTCTGTGATGTTTAGCTAGGATATATGGAGCTGATCCAGAATAGAATCATAGAATGGTTACAGCACAGAAGGAGCTCTCTGCAAGAGCAATAATTTGAAATTACCCCATGAAACAGAGTAACTGTAAAACATTTTCAAAACTACTACTTCAGTTTCAAAGTATAAAAGACTACATAAGTAGCATGACCTTGGTTATAGTCAGATAGAAGTTTAAAAAAAAAGAAATGACTTAGCCTGCTCAGTTAATGACTTTTTGATGTCAGAGACTTCACTGCATGACATCCCACTTCTGGGTTTTATAAAAGAACTCGGATCATAAAATGCAACAGCAGCTTGATTTGGCATACAATTAATCTAAGCTAAGAATCAAAATCCTGAAAACCCAAAACATGCACTCCCAGAAACGTGTCAGAGGATGGCCAGGAGGGAGAACAGTGGGTAGATGATATATTTATAATATATCAAAAATGGTAAGTGGTATCAAGATTAAATTGATAGTGCTGCTGTAGGTGGCACTGCAAGCGTAATGTTATGAGCCCAATTGATTACAATGTAACCTGACCTAACATTACATGATGACCAAGTGAAAATAAAGGAAGCACAACCTTCAGTGTGTTAGGTTATAATGTCCATGTCCACCTCCTCCCCCCACTGAACAAGATTTTGGCTTTCAACTGTCCCACCTCCATGAACAAGATCCTGTCCCTACACCCCAGCACATGGACCAAGATTTTGGTTCTCCGCTCCCACCTTCGCTGGCTGCATTTCCTGTTCCAATCCCTCCCCCTCACTGGCTGCAGTTGCCCCCCCACACCCAAACTCCTCACAGGCTACCCCTACCATGTTTCAATTCCCCCTTTACAGTGCATTTAGCATCCACAGCATCCCCACCCCCACTGGCTGTATTTCTCTTTGTCAATGGATAGCTATTCCATGCCTCAATCCCCCATCCCTACTAATCTGAATTATCCTACCTCAGCACTCCCTCCTTTCCTGCCTCCCCATTCTATTTGCCTTCTTCTCTTCTCCTTGCCCACATTGATTCCATTATCCCCAGCCTCTAACTCTGTTTGACCTGAAAAATTCAAACTGTGCGCAAACCTTGGGAGATCAACTTCCACCATTTAAAGAATGAAGACAGCTGGACAAAGCATATAATTTATTTTTGATCTTCATTCAGTATCCTCCACACACAATACACGAGGCTGACCAAGTAGGATGAGTAGGATGAGGGAGGACAGAAACCCCAGTCAGTAGGGCACGCCACCAAAGACATATCATTGCTCCCAGATCAAGACAATAATTAGTCCTTTTGATTTTTGAGCTTTCTAGGAGTTACAATACACACCTTGTGCATAACTTAGAATGATTTGTTATTCTTTGTGTTTGAATACCGCTGTGCAGCATTAGTCAAACAATATCATAATCACAAACCTGAAAAAGTCTTTAAATTGGTTCTCCTTTACCAAGCTTCTTCCAGGGAGAAAATACCCTGTATACACACATGCTACTGGTAACATGACAGGAATCTACTGAATGCAGTACTGTGGATATAAATATACTGTGCATTTTCTCATGATAATATAAATTCTTGTGAACTATATGGCAAATTGTTAAAAATGTTGCTACTGAAAAAACATGAAGGCCTAACAACAAATGGGGATTACTCCATGTAACAGCTGTGTGCACATGTTATTGATTAGGATCTGTTTTGGTGATTCCCCAGTGTTGCCCATAGATTGGAAGGAATGGTCTTTGACCCTGAAGGACATAGTGGATACATAAACACAACAACAGCAATGCAGAAGTACTCTGCCATCAATTTTGCGTTCCGCTGCTTAAGCACTAATTTGCTCTGGCTGTGAGGACCATAAGAAACAAATAACTGCCTAGCTTCAAGACTTGGTATTGCCTATGCGTGCACACATATGCTCTAATTCTGATTTGTTTGCAGTCAGATAGGGAGGAACACACAGTATTTTGTCCTAAATGAAACTGAGAAAATATTTTAGGCCCAAACCCATTGTACATCCAAGAATCAGAGTACTAAATCAAATGAGGCTAACTAAAGCTAATCCTGCAAGCTGAACTCAAGGTGCCTAACAGCACAATATTCCATGATAGAAACCCAAGATCACACATTCGAAGAGATTCAGATGGAGCAAACAATTTGTAACCTAGACTGAGGCCAGCTATATCAGCCCATCATGAATGATTTTTCAAATAGCTTACATGAGGCAAACTAAAAGGGATGGCCTCAGTGGACCTGATGTTAGTGGTCATCAAAAAAAAAAATCAACATTTCTGTGATATACACACACAGAAAATGGATCTGGGCTTTAACTTTTGGTCAGACAAATGAGATAAATTATACGATATGAGATGGGGTTAACCAATTGAACTGTTCCTATTTGGCATATAGGCTCCAATAGCAGAGACTTACCTCAAGTAAGTACTGTGTCAACTACCAAAAAGGGTAGTCCTCAATCCAACAACCATCCCTCTCAACAGCGAAGGCATCACTGGAACCTCCCTGGGTCTGAGTACAAGATATAGCCTGAGAGTTGAGAAGAAATCTCTATTGCAGGCATTGCTCAATACTAGGATATGGGAACCGTGACTTGTAAGGCCAGTAAAAGGTCACCAGGATCATTTTCACCCATTCTACTGAGACCTTCTACAGCACCCAGGGATGAGGAGTAAAATGACTGAAACATTTACAGAAACCTGCATATCCAAGAAAAGGAGACACCATTTAACCTCCAAGCTCCCTTGAGCAGAAACATTGGAGTTGGCAAAATAATTAGAAAGGGTACCAATTTAAGAGAATCACAAAAAGAATTAAAGGGAAGATTAGGAAAAATAATGAGAGAGAGTGGTAGAATGTGGAATTCTATGCTGCAAACTATTGTTGAAGCAGAGTCTAGAAGTATGTTTAAAAGGGAACTAGACAGTTGCTCAAAAAAGAGGAATATTAAAGAATATATGGCGAGCGAGTATAGTGGGATTAAACTACGTGGCTCCTGTGAAGGAAAACACCAGCAGAGACGATATATGTACATATCCATCATGACCAGCATTAACAATAAATGGGCTCGTGTACTTTGTACAATTGCAGACCCTTGGCAAAACTAGACAGGTCATGCTCGACCAACTTTATAAAATTCTATGAAGAAATAAGAGACAATAAAGGAAATGCAGTGGATGTGGTTAATATGGACTTTCAAAAAACTTTTGATAAGGTACCACACAACAGACTTATGGCATATTTGTGGTAAATGTAATTCAGATAAATGTAACCACCTGGATGGATAAAATTAACATTTTGATTTTAGGACTGAGAAAAATGTTTTTCAAATCAAACACAACTACCATTGACAATTATCAATTTTTATCTAATAGAAATATTTAAATAGATCAAAGAAATTTCCTTTTAATTCTCAAGGGTTCAGCAACTGCTCTGCAACATATTTACTCTAATTCTGGTGGTAAAAGGTCTCAGATTTCTTTCAAAACTTATGGAAAATTTGAGAAATTTCACAAATGTGGAACTAATCAGAATTCATAGACATTATGTAAATTAACTATTATGGTATGTTAATAACTAGCCTGAGACAGAACTGTACGAAAACAATGAAGCAACTTACCAGAGGGAAGCATGAGGCGCGTAGAGAGGGGGCAAAACTTGACCTCCTCTTGGGAAATAAGGAAGGGCAGGTGACAGAAGTATTAGTGAGGGATGACTTTGGGACCAGTGATCATAATTCCATTAGTTTTAAGATAGCTATGGAGAATGATAGGTCTGGCCCAAAAGTTAAAATTCTAAATTGGGGAAAGGCCAATTTTGATGGTATTAGACAGGAACTTTCAGAAGTTGATTGGGAGAGTCTGTTGGCAGGCAAAGGGACGTCTGGTAAGTGGGAGGCTTTCAAAAGTGTGTTAACCAGGGTTCAGGGTAAGCACATTCCTTATAAAGTGAAGGGCAAGGCTGGTAGAAGTAGGGAACCTTGGATGACTCGGGAGATTGAGGCCCTAGTCAAAAAGAAGAAGGAGGCATATGACATGCATAGACAGCTGGGATCAAGTGGATCCCTTGAAGAGTATAGAGATTGCCGGAGTAGAGTTAAGAGAGAAATCAGGAGGGCAAAAAGGGGACATGAGATTGCTTTGGCAGATAAGGCAAAGGAGAATCCAAAGAGCTTCTACAAGTACATAAAGGGCAAAAGAGTAACTAGGGAGAGAGTAGGGCCTCTTAAGGATCAACAAGGTCATCTATGTGCGGAACCACAAGAGATGGGTGAGATCGTAAATGAATATTTCACATCGGTATTTACGGTTGAGAAAGGCATGGATGTTAGGGAACTTGGGGAAATAAATAGTGATGTCTTGAGGAGTGTACATATTACAGAGAGGGAGGTACTGGAAGTCTTAACGCGCATCAAGGTAGATAAATCTCCGGGACCTGATGAAATGTATCCCAGGACGTTATGGGAGGTTAGGGAGGAAATTGCGGGTCCCCGAGCAGAGATATTTGAATCATTGACAACTACAGGTGAGGTGCCTGAAGATTGGAGGGTAGCAAATGTTGTGCCTTTGTTTAAGAAGGGCGGTAGGGAAAAGCCTGGGAACTACAGACCGGTGAGCCTGACATCTGTAGTGGGTAAGTTGTTAGAGGGTATTCCGAGAGACAGGATCTACAGGCATTTGGAGAGGCAGGGACTGATTAGGAACAGTCAGCATGGTTTTGTGAGAGGAAAATCATGTCTCACGAATTTGATTGAGTTTTTTGAAGGGGTAACCAAGAAGATAGATGAGGGCTGTGCAGTAGACGTGGTCTACATGGACTTTAGCAAAGCCTTTGACAAGGTACCGCATGGTAGGTTGTTACATAAGGTTAAATCTCACGGGATCCAAGGTGAGGTAGCCAATTGGATACAAAATTGGATTGACGACAGAAGACAGAGGGTGGTTGTAGAGGGTTGTTTTTCAAACTGGAGGCCTGTGACCAGCGGTGTGCCTCAGGGATCGGTGCTGGGTCCGCTGTTATTTGTTATTTATATTAATGATTTGGATGAGAATTTAGGAGGCATGGTTAGTAAGTTTGCAGATGACACCAAGATTGGTGGCATTGTGGACAGTGAAGAAGGTTATCTAGGATTGCAACGGGATCTTGATAAATTGGGCCAGTGGGCTGATGAATGGCAGATGGAGTTTAATTTAGATAAATGTGAGGTGATGCATTTTGGTAGATCGAATCGGGCCAGGACCTACTCCGTTAATGGTAGGTCATTGGGGAGAGTTATAGAACAAAGAGATCTAGGAGTACAGGTTCATAGCTCCTTGAAAGTGGAGTCACAGGTGGATAGGGTGGTGAAGGTGGCATTCAGCATGCTTGGTTTCATTGGTCAGAACATTGAATACAGGAGTTGGGATGTCTTGTTGAAGTTGTGATGTGGAGATGCCGGTGATGGACTGGGGTGGACAAATGTAAGGAATCTTACAACACCAGGTTATAGTCCAACAAATTTATTTTAAAATCACAAGCTTTCGGAGATTATCCCCTTCGTCAGATGAATGACGAAGGGGATAATCTCCGAAAGGATATTATTAATCTTGAAAGAGTGCAGAAAAGATTTACTAGGATGCTACCGGGACTTGATGGTTTGACTTATAGGGAGAGGTTGGATAGACTGAGACTTTTTTCCTGGAGAGTAGGAGGTTTAGGGGTGATCTTATAGAAGTCTATAAAATAATGAGGGGCATAGATAAGGTAGATAGTCAAAATCTTTTCCCAAAGGTAGGGGAGTCTATAACGAGGGGGCATAGATTTAAGGTGAGAGGGGAGAGATACAAAAGGGTCCAGAGGGGCAATTTTTCCACTCAAAGGGTGGTGACTGTGTCTGGAACGAGCTGCCAGAGGCAGTAGTGGAGGCGGGTACAATTTTGTCTTTTAAAAAGCATTTGGACAGTTACATGGGTAAGATGGGTATAGAGGGATATGGGCCAAGTGCAGGCAATTGGGACTAGCTTAGTGGTATAAACTGGGCGACATGGACGTGTTGGGCCGAAGGGCCTGTTTCCGTGTTGTAAACTTCTATGATTCTATAATTATCAAAAGGAAAAAACTTGTACAAAAAATGTCACTTTGTGCTCATCAAGGGGAGGAAAGGGCAACTTTTTAAAAAAAACCTCAATATCAACATAAATCATTTCAAGGTCAGGTACGGCAAGGATTAGATAGAGATTAATAATTTGTCTTGCTGGGTCCCAACCTCATTAACTGCACTAGTGTGGCATTTCCTTTTTAAACACTAGTCGTGCTGATGGCCTGACCAAATCAGTACAGAATTATGGGCATTGCTGTGCCGAGGACCCACGTCCACTGGAAATTGGGCTGCATCTCTCCAAACTCACTTAAGAACCTTACACTTGGCAGAGAGAGATAGCTTTCATTTCATTAAGCCCTGCTCAATTCAAGGGGCAAAGGGCAGCATTGTACCCCAATGTTCCAGCCCATTTGATTTAAATTTCTGGAATATTTAAATGCCCAGGTCTGCTATCAATTTAAAACAAAGCAGCAACTCACATTAGAGGCTTTTCTATATTCATATATATATATATATATATATATATATATAACTCTTTATCCATCCTCACCCAGTCGGTTGGCTTACTGCTCCAGACACATTATCTAAACCAGATGAACTCCGTTTTACCGGTGACCCATCTCGAAGTTTATTTTCATTGGTTGGTGACAGGTTACTTTTGGTGGTAGAAAAACCTGTCAACAAAACATTGTAACATTTAGTGTGGCTTTTTGTTGACTTGATTAAAACTGTAATAATTTAAGTCAATCACTTCAGTCAAGTGCTTTTGTGGAATGGCCTACACTGAAGTACCACAATATTTTTCCCTATCTTAGTATAAGATCTAGACCGAAGATGGCATTTTCATAATCCATGTAGAACATTTTAAGACATCCATTAGGAGACTGATTTAACTTTAAATCTTTGACATGAAATCTATATATAGTTTAGCTGAAAAGGACCTAATCCATCTGAGAATTGCAGCACCTTTAAACTGACCACACAAGTAAAACTTTTATCAGAACATGTATGAAGAGGATTGACGGGATGCTTGTAGATTGAAGACACACAGCTAAACCACAGCAACACTATTTCTATGATTAGTATATAATAATGACATATTAGAATATCATGTCACGTTAAACCAAGTATAGAATTACAGTATTTTCTATAAATGCTTGTGATTTTGTTTTTTTTAATTCGTTCATGGGATGTGGGCGTCGCTGGCAAGGCCGGCATTTATTGCCCATCCCTAATTGCCCTTGAGAAGGTGGTGGTGAGCCGCCTTCTTGAACCACTGCAGTCCGTGTGGTGACGGTTCTCCCACAGCGCTGTTAGGAAGGGAGTTCCAGGATTTCGATCCAGCAACGATGAAGGAACGGCGATATATTTCCAAGTCAGGATGGTGTGTAACTTGGAGGGGAACGTGCAGGTGGTGGTGTTCCCATGTGCCTGCTGCTCTTGTCCTTCTAGGTGGTAGAGGTCGCGGGTTTGGGAGGTGCTGACGAAGAAGCCTTGGCGAGTTGCTGCAGTGCATCCTGTGGATGGTACACACTGCAGCTACTCTGCGCCAGTGGTGAAGGGAGTAAATGTTTAGGGTGGTGGATGAGGTGCCAATCAAGCGGGCTGCTTTGTCCTGGATGGTGTCGAGCTTCTTGAGTGTTGTTGGAGCTGCACTCATCCAGGCAAATGGAGACTATTCCATCACACTCCTGACTTGTGCCTTGTAGATGGTGGAAAGGCTTTGGGGAGTCAGGAGGTGAGTCACTCGCCGCAGAATACCCAGCCTTTGACCTGCTCTTGTAGCCACAGTATTTATATGGCTGGTCCAGTTAAGTTTCTGGTCAATGGTGACTCCCAAGATGTTGATGGTGGGGGATTCGGCGATGGTAATGCCGTTGAATGTCAAGGGGAGGTGGTTAGACCCTCTCTTGTCGGAGATAGTCATTGCCTGGCACTTGTCTGGCGCGAATGTTACTTGCCACTTATCAGCCCAAGTCTGGATGTTGTTCAGGTCTTGCTGCATGCGGGCTCGGACTGCTTCATTATCTGAGGGGTGGCAAATGGAACTGAACACTGTGCAATCATCAGCAAACATCCCCATTTCTGACCTTATGATGGAGGGAAGGTCATTGATGAAGCAGCTGAAGATGGTTGGGCCTAGGACACTGCCCTGAGGGACTCCTGCAGCTATGTCCTGGGGCTGACATGATTGGCCACCAACAAGCACTACTATCTTCCTTTGTGCTAGGTATGACTCCAGCCACTGGACAGTTTTCCCCCTGATTCCCATTGACTTCAATTTTACCAGGGCTCCTTGGTGCCACACTCGGTCAAATGCAGCCTTGATGTCAAGTATTACTATTTGTTAACTGAATACTAAGAACACAAGAGCGTTATTTAAAATTTCTGTATGGGTACTTTCATTTCGGTACATAAACTAGAATGCCCAGTCAGCAAGATTTGTATGAAGCAGACAGCTAATAGAGCAAACGTAACTATTATCAACAACCATTAAACATTACAAAGAAGATATACATAAAACAATTGATTCTCAATCGTAATTTGATGCCACATGGGCTTCAGAAGCAAAATGGATGCTCAACGTACAGGATTCAAGAAAAATAATTTATATATCAGAGACAAGGGCCCCGATATTTACGGGGAGGCAGGGACGGTGCGGGAGAGTGCGGTAGCGTGGGGGAACATGGCGATGCAGACGTCTTGCCGAATTTAACGGCAGGATCTCATTATAATATTTTTTCTTCTGTTTCCCGCCTGGCAGCTGGACACATTCACAGGCTGGCCGGCTGCCGGGCGGGAAAACCAACAGCAGGAGGCCGCAGCAAGGGACCCTTGGGGACGGTCCTTGGCAATCTCGATCGCGGGACAGGCTGCAAATAGGAGATTGGGGGGGTGGGGGAGGGGTGGCAGCGATCTCAAGGCAGGCTGCAGATCGGGACTGGCAGATGTCAGGTTGCCGATCGTGGCAGAGGCTAGGGAAAGGCTACAATTGACAGAAGGGAGGCCAAAGGCTTCTTTGAGGTGTCTGGGGGAGCAATCCTGCCCCTCCTGGCTCACAAGGAATGCTATAAAAAGCACTTACCTTCTGGAGCCGGAAGTTGCTGCTGGGTCTCCCGAGCCCTGGGAAACATAGCTGGCAGCAGTTAAATTTAAATCAGGGTCCCAATTGCAACGTGGGAGCCTGATTTAAATATGTTAACGAAGCGTCCCGCCTCTCCAAGACGGAACACTCGCGCGGCTTGAACCCCACGATGGGCGGTATTCGATGGGTTGGGGATGGGTTTCCCATTTCTTTGGGTTTAACCCCCTCCCCGATCTCCTCCCGCCCATCGTGGGGTGGTTAATATCGAGGCCAAGGAGTTTACAAAGATGTAAATGTACAGAAAAAATAAAATAACCCGTTTGAAAATTACAGATAGTGGCAAACTGGTTATGGTTTTCACACAGTGGTAGCGTAATTTCGAACTTTAAAAAACTCTTAAAGCAAAAGCATGTTTTCCCCCCGAAACTTTCATGACTTGGTTTTTCTTTCTAAATACACAATTAGCTTAGCCAATTTAGACCAGACAGGTCCCTTATATGATCCCAGTCTGTGCTGTTAGTTGATATCAATCACATTATTCACTCAGGCACAGTTTCTGTACGTTCCACGTTGAGACATCCTACTTACCCAAGTCCAGAGACCTTATACATAACTTGGCAACAGCTAAGGCTTACAGACCACCCTCCTCTCTCCCCCCACCTCCTCACCGTCCACAGTATCATTCAGAAGAGTTGGATCTCTCTACCACTCCGCTAAAATGAAGCAGGAACATCCATTTAAGTGAAATAAAATTTTGAAAAATTTAAATTTGACATACCAGCTACACTTTTGCCACCAACAGAAGGCTGTGGAATCCGAGTCAATACACCAGATGTTGACATTGGTGAGTTAGTCTTTTTATGCACTGGAGACTTGTACTACATATTGAAAAAAAAACATGTCAAAAGAATGTGTTATTCACAAAGTGGAACTTTCTGTAACTTCAAACTTTATTTTTCCAATGGTAAGAAAATAGTAACTCACTTTGACCACTGCTACTGCGATAAACAATTATTTTTGCAGTAAAGTCACAGCATGTCAGTGACTAAAAGCAAATGCATTTGGAGAAGTGGGATTTTTCTCGAAATGTATATTTTATTTACATTTCAACGGTATCAGATAGTTTCTGTAATAAACTAGAAAAGTGAGCAATGGTCACAAATGTCCACCATTAAAAAATCAGGACAGATGAAGGCTGCTGTAAGTTTATTTCTATTATTTGTGTCCCTATTCATATCAGGGTTTTTCTGAATATTTCCAGGAAATAGAGGAAGTATTCTGTAATTCATAGGAGAGAAGAAATTACAAGCACTCTAGAGATCTTTTCTTTTCAAGCCCAACTTATACATAGATTCATTCAACTTGCAACCTCACATTCTCATTACAATGCTCATACGGACACTCTAAATTCAACAAATCGTGCAATTCACAAATTATATGTTGTAAAGGAGTGACCTACTGTTCCAGACCTACTTTTACAGCAACATATAAAACATAATTTAAACTGTGCAGAGCGAGAGTCTTCACAAAGGAGGACACAAATAACCTCCCAGAAATGTTAGGGAACCAAGGGTCTAGTGAGAGGGAGGAACTGAAGGAAACCAGTATTCGTTAAAAAAAAGTGCTAGGGAAATTAATGGGGCTAAAGGCTGACAAATCCCCAGGGCCTGATAATCTACATCCCGGAGTACTAAAGGAAGTGACCCTGGAAATAGTGGATGCATTGGTGATCATCTTCCAAAATTCTATAGACTTGAACAGTTCCTACAGATTGGAGGGTGGCAAATGTAACCCCACTATTTAAAAAAGAGAAAAAATGGAATTACAGACCAGTTAGCCTAACATCAGTAGTGGGGAAAATGCTAGAGTCTATTATAAAAGATGTGATAATAGAACATTTGGAAGGCATTATGGGATTGGACAAAGGCAGCATGGGTTTATGAAAGGGAAATCATGCTTAACAAATCTACTGGAGTTTTTCGAGGATGTAGCTAGTAGAATAGATGGGGGAGAACCAGTGGATGTGCTGTACTTGGACTTTCAGAAGTCTTTTAATAAGGTCCCACACAAGAGGTTAGTGTGCAAAATTAAAGCACATGGGATTGGGGGGAATATACTGGCATGGATTGAGAATTGGTTGACAGACAGGAAACAGAGAATAGGAATAAATGAGTCTTTTTCCGGGTGGCAGGCAGTGACTAGTGGGGTACCGCAGGGATCAGTGCTTGGGCCCCAGCTGTTCACAATATATATCAATGATTTGGATGAGGGAACTGAATATAACATTTCCAAGTTTGCAGATGACACAAAGCTGGGGTGGAATGTGAGCTGTGAGGAGGATGCAAAGAGGCTCCAATTTGATTTAAACAAGTTGGGTGAGTGGGCAAGAACATGGCAGATGCAGTATAACGTGGATAAATGTGAGGTTATCCACTTTGGTTGTAAAAACAGAAAGGCAGATTATCTGAATGGTGATAGATTGGGAAAAGGGGAGATGCAACGAGATCTGGGTGTCCTTGTACAACAGTCACTGAAAGTGAGCATTCAGGTCCAGCAAGCTGTTAGGAAGGCGAATGGTATGTTGGCCTTCATTGCAAGAGGATTTGAGTACAGGAGCAGGGGTGTCTTACTGCAGTTATACAGGGCCTTGGTGAGACCACATCTGGAGTACTGTGTGCAGTTTTGGTCTCCTTATCTGAGGAAGGATATCCTTGCCATGGAGGGAGTGCAACGAAGGTTTACCAGACTGATTCCTGGGATGGCAGGACTGACTAATGAGGAGAGATTGGGTCGACTAGGCCTATATTCACTGGAGTTTAGAAGAATGAGAGGTGATCTCATCGAAACATATAAAATTCTAACAGGACTAGACAGACTAGATGCAGGGAGGATGTTCCCGATGGCTGGGGAGTCCAGAACCAGGGGTTACAGTCTCAAGATACGGGGTATGCCATTTAGAACCGTGATGAGGAGAAATTTCTTCGCTCAGAGGGTGGTGAACCTGTGGAATTCTCTACCACAGAAGGCAGTGGAGGCCAAGTCATTGGATGTATTCAAGAAGGAGATAGATATATTTCTTAATGTTAAAGGGATCAAGAGATATGGGGAAAAAGCAGGAACAGGGTACTGAATTAGATGATCAGCCATGATCATTTTGAATGGCGGGGCAGGCCTGAAGGGCCTACTCTTGCTCCTATTTTCTATGTAAAAGTTCACTTGTCCTATTACACCCACACTGTCCAAAAGTCTGTACATGTTATATTCTATCATTGGCCTCCCTCTTTCATGTCCTGTTGACCCCTTATTTTCAGGAACCCTTAAGTTTCTTTCCCTACCTCCCCTGAATAAAAAAAAAATCAAGTAGTTCTGAGTTATACTGATGGCTCCACATTGATCTATATCACAACATTTTTCCTGATTTAGCCTACCCAGTAAACCATTCCAAGTGTTGATTACCCTTTGCTTCGTGACATATGTCCTAAAACTTCTCTTTAATGAGTTTTAATCTATGCCCCATGATCTAATTCCTGGAAGTAGGGTTCTTGATTCACTTCATCTAGGACTCTTAATATCTTGTATATTTCTATAAAGGTCCCTTCCAAGTCAACTTCTTTCACAGTTAAAGAGCCTTAGTTTATCCCATCTTTCCCTATACCTCAATGCTTTGACACTAGAGTCTGGATCTTAACTTGGAGCCAGGAACTCAGCAGGTGGGTGGATTTGCACGCAGGGAAGCCAGAAGTCAAGTATGCACGTTTAAATCTGTGATGGCAACTTGATTGCAGGCAATTATCTTTGCTTCCGGGTTTCATATCTCCAAGCTTCGCAGTGGGCCTACTGCGCACCTAAATGACGCGATTTAAAGCCCACTAATTGAAGGGCCAGTCCAAGAATGGATTTTGAAGGAAAAAGGAGAAACAGCATTCGGGAAAGCAAAGGCTGCCCCTAGATTTAATGACGCCTCCCTGGATGTACTGCTGGTTGCAGTGAGAGCCAGAATGCAGGTAGTGTTTCTAATGGATGGCAGGAAGAAACTTGGCTGTGTAACCAAAAATGCTTGGCTGGAGGTGGCAGAAGAGGTGAGCAGCAGGAGCACAGTACCCAGGTCTTGTGTTCAGTGCAGGAAGCATTTTAATGAGCTGATCTGGTCAGGAAAACTGAGTACAGTTGCTGATTCACCCACATCCTGTGTTGTTCAACACCACCAACTCCCCTCCCCCGTCACTCTGTGTTGGCAAGCCAACTCCATCACATCACTCCTCACACTCAGTTAAGTGTCAGCAGCAGCAACCATCCTTCACTTCCTCAACTGCCCATTTATTCACTCACCACTGCCACTCACACCAATCCTGACACAATGTGATGTATCTGTCTGATAGTCGCCCTCTGATGCATCTCTTTAATAGTCAGCCTCGCCCAAAGCAATGCATCCATTGGGTGAATATGTCACCTTCAGTCACTCGCAGGACTGTTCTTTCTCTCCTTGTAGGAGCACAAAACGCAAGGGAGAGGAGCAGAACTGGAGATGGACCACCACACAGTGGAGGTGACCAACGTGGAGGAGGAGGCCATGGAAATAAGTCGGGCCATTGCATGCCAATCCATCGGAGATGGGGAGACTGGCAACCTGCAGATGCCTGATGACAGAATTTTTAACATCTTTCACACACATGATGAACTGATTTGATCAATGATGTAACTGTGCCAGACCTCAGTATGGGCATTGGAATGGTTGTCACTTTTGCGATTAATCATTAGTATCACGTTCTGTTGTCTTCCAGGGCCTTCAAGAGCAATCATCTGAAATGAAAGAAAGCTATTCCTCAGAGGAGCTCATTCCTTTTGAAGAAGCACTGTCACTGGACATACAGCCATACACCAGCGCTGATACTCACACTTCAGTGGGTCCTGTTAGATAATTAGTTGGGTTGTCACCTGGTGATTCACCACTCACAAGTGAGCACGAGCAGACACTGGTGGCAGGGGCAGCTGTGGAGAGTCTGCGTTGGGGGGGGGGGGGCGCACTCCTCACCAAGCTCTGTTCAGCTGGACCCCGGGGGCCATTGTTGAGAAGGAAAATGACAGAGGTACAGCAGCAACTTTGCAAGGTAATGGAAAAAGTGCCATGCACACTCTCCACAATAGCGGACAGGATGAAGGTGTCCAACTCCATCACTAGCGGATTGGTGGCATGGGTGTGTGTGAGAATATCCGCGATGGAGAGAATGGTAGACTCCACTGAGCTTCAAGCATGTCTCTCAAATGAGTCCATGCAGGCCATGACAATGGCCGTGCGGATTCTGGATGTCAACATGTCTGCCGCCTTAAAGAAGCAGACAGATACTTTAGCCGTGGCCTTACAACACAGCACATCTGCTCACCAACTTGCTGGTCAGCAGAACGGTGGGAGTGATGTTGCGCTGGCCTGGGAGACAGATGATGGCGAAAGGGGACATGGAAGTGGGAATTCCACTCTCAGCGTTTCCATGTCTCAACTGTTGCCTCCACCACCACCGCCCCCCAACCCAAACCAGTACCCGCAATGCTGCCTCTTTTCCCAATGGCTGAGTCTGCCCTTGCGTAGGTGCAGGTGGAGCAGTTTTCGGTGGGGCCCTCACGGGCTCCAAATCCCAGAGGTCGTAGGTCGAGAGAATCTCACAAGTCAGGGCAGGGATCTGAGCAACCTGCCTCAACCTCTGCTGAAGCCACAGGAAATGCACCATGTAGAAGTGGTAGAAAGGGAAAGGCTAAGCAATTGTAATTCACCAAGGGTATGTACAAGGGTGTTTGACGAGCTGTCATGTTGTTATTTTTTGTGTTACGGCACATTACATTTAGTAATTATCACAACCACTGCCAGGTCTTGTCCATTATTGAGTCCCTTTTGTGAATTCACCCTTTCATGTGCTTCACCGTGAATGCCAAGACATGATGCCACCCATTGGGCACATGTGCAATGGGTATATGCATGGTTGAAGGACTGTTTTGTGCAAATGGCAGGGGGATGGGGGCAGGGTTGGGGGGGTTAGTGGTGGTTGTTCCAGGCGACCTATTTCAAAGTCTTCAATTTGCACATTTCATTATGAGAACCTACTAGTGATGAGGGAATCCCTGGGATCACGGGCAGATATGTGCACGGCTGTTCTGGCGATGGGTTCCCCATCTTCATTTTCCTCCTCCTCAGATGTACTGTGGAATAGATCTATTACATCCCCCATCCTGATCTTGTCAATTTGAGGGGCTCTAAAATGTAGGTAAATTTGACTGAACACAAGAATTCTCAGTCTCAACAAAGAAATCTTAGTCTAAACACAAATGTTTGTCTGAGAGAACCGAGTGCCCAGCTACAATACCTCTCCTTTTATTGAGATGTGTCAATCACTGGCCTAAAGGGTCAAATGAGCTTCGGCTGCAACTCGCCTCCGTTTCAATGGCGTGTTTCAGAAGCCATGGGAGACACATTCAAGAAGAGTTAAATCCATTTCTGTTGCAGAATCCACAAAAAGTTAAGTACCTGAAGTGTTTCAACTACCTGAATTGGCTCTTTAAATATCGGCCGGTTGGCTTTAAGTGGGGATGGGACTTCCGGGTTTCTGTTGTGCGCGCACATCTTAACGCGCCTGGATTAAACCCGGAAATGGGCGATTTGGAGCCGGGATGCAGTCCCGCTCCAAAAAACTGTTACTTTAACCTCCCACTAGCTCCCCAATCCACCTGTTCTTGCAGGTTAAAATTATCCCCAGGAGTCAGCCATGTGGTATTTCTCTTTACCACCTCATATGCCTTGAATATTTCCCTTATATCTCAGTGACCAAAACTGAAAAGCACTGCAGGAGAAGTAAATGATGCAGTGGCATACGTTGCATTTTCTATCATTATGCTGCACAGTAGTCACACCCGTGGAAATGGTTAAGTTAAAGACAATTTAACGGGCTACAGCAGGTACAGTAAAAAGCCTTCTAAAATCCTTATATATGATCCATTGTCCTTTTTTTTATTTTATCACTGCTGACAATTGCTTCAACATCTCCTTTTATGCTTTCAGGTGTATGGCTTCCAATTTTGCATTCTTCACCTTTCTGAAGAGGCCACAATGGGTTTTCCAATGGGAACAGTGCTAGATTTGTATTTTATGAATGAAGAGGAAGAAAAACAGAGGTCAGGCTACTTAGGCATGATAGGAGGCATATTGCACTCACTCACAAGTATACTCACTCTAGAATATACAAACCAAGGTGCTTCTACCTCCAGATGACCCAGGAACAAAGTTTGTGGAAATTACTTTTAGAATAATAGTGAACCTAACAGCACTCAACATTATTAAAGGCAAATTCGAAGAGCAAGTTCCGGCAACCGCACATGTGCATTGAAATGCAGAAATTCGGAACTTGCTCTTCCTGGTTCACCAGCAATGAGAAAGCTCCGCAGATTGACAGCTCGCCGGCTAGTTCTCCAGTGAGTATAGGAACAGGAGAATAGACCGGATGAATGCGTGGCTGCAGGGATGGTGTAGGAGGGAAGGATTTAGATTCCTGGGACATTGGGACCAGTTCTGGGGAAGCTGGAACCTGTACACCTGAGCAGGACCGGGACCAATGTCCTTGCGGGGGTGTTTGCTAGTGCTGTTGGGGAAGGTTTAAACGAGAGTGGCAGGGGGATGGGAACCTGAGCGGGAAGTCAGAAGGGAGTAAAGTTGAGAGCAGCAAGAGAGGGGAAGACACAGGGGAAATTTACAATACAAATAGTACAAACAGTTGTTCAACAACAAGTGAAAGGGAAAAGCATAGAGCAGCAGAAAGAAAGTGTACTTTAGGCAATACAGATATAGTGAAAACTAGAAAGCGTAAGGCGATTAACCCAGCATCAAAGCTGAAGGTCAGGCTAGGGTGTGTGGCCCAACTAAGAGTTCTATATACAAATGCACGGAGTATAAGGAATAAATTAAACGAACTACAGGTTCAAATTCAAATTGGAGGGTATGACATGATAGCTATTACAGAGACATGGCTGCAGGATGGTCAGGATTGGGAACTAAGTATACCAGGTTATAAGGTCTACAGGAGAGATAGGGAAAATGGAAGAGGGGGAGGAGTAGCCTGAGTGATTAGAGATGAAATCACTTCAATGATAAAGGAGGATATAACGAGAGGTAAGCAGCCAACAGAGACCTTATGGGTTGAATTGAGAAATAGGAAAGGATCTAAGACTATAGTGGGAGTTGTGTATAGGACCCCTGGCAGCAGCTCTGAAGTGCTGGATTTTATAAATGCAGAGATTAGACAAGCGTGTAACAAAGGCATAGTGGTCTTAATGGGGGTCTTTAATCTTCACATAGATTGGGAAAAGCAGACTAGCAACTGGCAGAAAGGTAGTGAATTTCTTGAGTGTGTCCGGGATAGTTTTCTACAGCAGTATGTCCTAGTGGCAACAAGGGGGCAAGCCATACTAGATTTAGTAATGAGTAATGAACCAGATTTAGTTCAGAGCTTAACTGTGCGTGAACATCTATCCAATAGCGATCATAACATGATCGAGTTCAATGTAGTGTTTGAAAGGGAAAAAAGTGAATCAGCTGCTAAGATTCTAGACTTGGGTCAGTCCAACTTCAATGGGATGAGACAGAGACTGTCCACAGTAAACTGGGCAAATCTGTTAATGGGTAAAATGACTGATGATCAGTGGGAAATGTTTAAAGAAACATTTAACGAGATACAGATCCAGTTTATACCCCTGAGAGGCAAAAACTCTACTTGCCAAAAAAAAACAACCATGGACAACTAAAGAGGTAAGGGACAGTATAAGACATAAGGAAAGGGCATACAAAAAGGCAAAAAATGGCACAGATCCTGGCGAATGGGAAAGATACAAAGATCAACAAAGGGTCACAAAACAGATAGTAAGAGCTACAAAAAGAGAGTATGAAAAGAAACTTGCAAGGGATATCAAAACCAATATGAAGAACTTTTATAGTTATATTAGGAAAAAGAGGGTGGTCAGGAGCAGTGTTGGCCCCTTAAAAACTGAAAGTGGGGATATTGTCATTGACAATGGGGAAATGGCGGACATGTTGAACGATTACTTTGCGTCAGTATTTACAGTAGAAAAAGATAGCATGCCGGAAATCCCAAGAAAACTAATATTGAATCGGGGACAGGGACTCGATAAAATTAACATAAGTAAAGCAACAGTAATGAAGAAAATAATAGCACCAAAGAGTGACAAATCCCCAGGACCAGATGGTTTCCATCCCAGGGTTTTAAAGGAAGTAGGTGAGCACATTGTGGGTGCCCTAACTATAATCTTTCAAAGTTCTCTAGATTCAGGAACTGTCCCTCTCGATTGGAAAATTGCACATGTCACTCTGCTTTTTAAGAAAGGAGAGAGAGGGAAACTGGGGAATTATAGACCAGTTAGCCTAACATCTGTTGTGGGGAAAATGCTGGAGTCTATAATTAAGGATAGGGTGACTGAACACCTCGAGAATTTTCAGTTAATCAGGGAGAGCCAGCATGGACTTGTGAAAGGTAGGTCGTGCCTGACAAACCTGATTGAATTTTTTGAAGAGGTGACTAAAGTAGTGGACAGGGGAATGTCAATGGATGTTATTTATATGGACTTCCAGAAGGCATTTGAAAAGGTCCCACATAAGAGACTGTTAGCTAAGATAGAAGCCCATGGAATAGAGGGAAAAATACGGACTTGGTTAGGAAATTGGCTGAACGAAAGGCGACAGAGAGTAGGGATAATGGGTAAGTATTCACATTGGCAGGATGTGACGAGTGGAGTCCCACAGGGATCTGTCTTGGGGCCTCAATTATTCACAATATTTATTAATGACTTAGATGAAGGCATAGAAAGTCTCATATCTAAGTTTGCCGATGACACAAAGATTGATGGCATTGTAAGCAGTGTAGATGAAAACATAAAATTACAAAGCGATATTGATAGATTAGGTGAATGGGCAAAACTGTGGCAAATGGAATTCAATGTAGACAAATGTGAGGTCATCCACTTTGGATCAAAAAAGGATAGAACAGGGTACTTTCTAAATGGTAAAAAGTTAAAAACAGTGGATGCCCAAAGGAACTTAGGGGTTCAGGTACATAGATCATTGAAGTGTCATGAACAGGTGCAGAAAATAATCAAGAAGGCTAATGGAATGCTGGCCTTTATATCTAGAGGACTGGAGTACAAGGGGGCAGAAGTTATGCTGCAGCTATACAAAACTCTGGTTAGACCGCACCTGGAGTACTGTGAGCAGTTCTGGGCACCGCACCTTCGGAAGGACATATTTGCCTTGGAGGGAGTGCAGCGTAGGTTCACTGGAATGATACCTGGACTTCAAGGGTTAAGTTATGAGGAGAGATTACACAAATTGGGGGTGTATTCTCTAGAGTTTAGAAGGTTAAGGGGTGATCGGATCTAAGTTTATAAGATATTAAGGGGAACAGATAGGGTGGATAGAGAGAAACTATTTCCGCTGGTTGGGGATTGTAGGAGTAGAGGGCACAGTCTAAAAATTAGAGCCAGACCTTTCAGGAGTGAGATTAGAAAACATTTCTACACACAAGGGCGGCAGAAGTTTGGAACTCTCTTCCGCAAACGGCAATTGATACTAGCTCAATTGCTGAATTTAAATCTGAGATAGATAGCTTTTTGGCAAAAGAGCATAAGAAATAGGAGCAGGAGTAGGCCAATCGGCCCCTCGAGCCTGCTCCGCCATTCAATAAGATCATGGCTGATCTGATCCTAACCTCAAATCTAAATTCATGTCCAATTTCCTGCCCGCTCCCCGTAACCCTTAATTCCCTTTACTTCTATTTCTGTTTTAAATTTATTTAATGATGTAGCTTCCACAGCTTCCTGGGGCAGCAAATTCCACAGACCTACCACCCTCTGAGTGAAGAAGTTTCTCCTCATCTCAGTTTTGAAAGAGCAGCCCCTTATTCTAAGATTATGCCCCCTCGTTCTAGTTTCACCCATCCTTGGGAACATCCTTACCGCATCCACCCGATCAAGCCCCTTCACAATTTTATATGTTTCAATAAGATCGCCTCTCATTCTTCTGAACTCCAATGAGTAGAGTCCCAATCTACTCAACCTCTCCTCATATGTCCGCCCCCTCATCCCCGGGATTAACCGAGTGAACCTTCTTTGTACTGCCTCGAGAGTAAGTATGTCTTTTCTTTAGTATGGACACCAAAACTGTATGCAGTATTCCAGGTGCGGTCTCACCAATACCTTATATAACTGCAGCAATACCTCCCTGTTTTTATATTCTATCCCCCTAGCAATAAAAGCCAACATTCCGTTGGCCTTCTTGATCACCTGCTGCACCTGCATACTAACTTTTTGATTTTCTTGCACTAGGACCCCCAGATCCCTTTGTACTGCAGTACTTTCCAGTTTCTCGCCTTTAAGATAATAACTTGCTCTCTGATTTTTCCTGCCAAAGTGCATAAACTCACATTTTCCAATATTGTATTGCATCTGCCAAATCTCCGCCCACTCACCCAGCCTGTCTTTATCCCCCTGCAGGTTTTTTATGTCCTCCTCACTCTCTACTTTCCCTCCCATCTTTGTATCATCTGCAAACTTTGATATGTTACACTCGGTCCCCTCCTCCAAATCGTTAATATAGATTGTAAAGAGTCGGGGACCCAGCACCGACCCCTGCGGAACACCACTGGCTACTGGTTGCCAGTCTGAGAATGAACCATTTATCCCAACTCTCTGCTTCCTGTTAGATAACCAATCCTCCACCCATGCCAGAATATTACCCCCAATCCAGTGATTCTTTATCTTGAGCAATAATCTTTTATGTGGCACCTTGTCGAATGCCTTCTGGAAGTCTAAATACACTACGTCCACTGGTTCCCCTTTATCCACCCTGTACGTTATGTCCTCAAAGAACTCAAGCAAATTTGTCAGACATGACTTCCCCTTCATAAAGCCATGCTGACTTTGTCCTATTAAATTATGTTTATCCAAATGTTCCGCTACTGTCTCCTTGATAATAGACTCCAAAATTTTACCCACCACAGATGTTAGGCTAACTGGTCTATAATTTCCAGCCTTCTGCCTACTACCCTTTTTAAATAACGGTGTTACATTAGCAGTTTTCCAATCTGCCAGGACCTTTGCCGAGTCCAAAGAATTTTTGGAAAATTATTACCAAAGCATCCACAATCCCTCAAGACCCTAGGATGTAAGCCATCAGGTCCAGGGGATTTATCCGCCTTGAGTCCCATTAATTTACTGAGTACCAATTCCTTAGTGATTTTAATCATATTTAGCTCCTCCCCCCCTAGAGCCCCCTGTTTGTCCAGTGTTGGGATATTCTTAGTGTCCTCTACCGTAAAGACTGAAACAAAATATTTGTTCAGCATTTTTGCCAACTCCATGTTTCCCACCATTAATTTCCCGGTCTCATCCTCTAACGGACCTACGTTTGCCTTAGCCACCCTTTTATATAACTGTAGAAACTCTTACTATCTGTTTTTATATTTTATGCTAATTTATTTTCATAATCTATCTTCCCTTTCTTAATCAATCCTTTAGTTACTTTTTGCTGTCTTTTGAAGACTTCCCAATCTTCTATCCTCCCACTAAGTTTGGCTACCTTATATGTCCTTGCTTTTAGTCGGATACTATCCTTAATTTCTTTACTTAGCCACGGATGGCTGTCATTTCTTTTACACCCTTTTTTCCTCAGTGGAATATATTCTTTTTGAAAGTTGTAAAATAACTCCTTGAATGAACACCACTGCTCATGTACCGTCTTACCCTTTAATCTATTTTCCCAGTCCACTTTAATCAATTCCGCTCTCATACCATCATAGTCTCCTTTATTCAAGCTCAGTACGCTTGTTTGAGAACCAACCTTCTCACCCTCTAATTGGATATGGAATGTAACCATGTTATGGTCACTCATTCCAAGGGGATCCTTAACTAGGACATTATTAATTAATCCTGGCTCATTACACAGGACCAGGTCCAAGGTTGCCTGCCCCCTTGTAGGATCAGTTACATACTGCTCAAGAAATCCATCCCTAATACACTCAATAAACTCTTCCTCAAGGCTGCCCTGCCCAATTTGATTTGTCCAGTTAATATGATAGTTAAAATCCCCCATAATTATAGCTGTTCCCTTATTACATGCCCAGACTATTTCCTGATTAATACTTCTTCCAGCAGAGTTGCAACTATTAGGAGGCCTATATACTACGCCCACTAGTGTTTTTTTCCCCTTATTATTCCTCATCTCTACCCAAACTGTTTCATTGTCCTGATCCTTTGTCCCAATATCATTTCTCTGTATTACAGTGATTCCTTCCTTTATTAACATAGCCACCCCACCTCCCCTTCCTTCCTGCCTGTCCTTCCTGATTGTTAAATACCCTGGCATATTTAATTCCCAGTCGTTGTCACCCTGCAGCCATGTTTCTGTAATGGCCACAAGATCATACCCATACGTAGTTATTTGTGCCGTTAACTCGTCCATTTTGTTACGAATGCTACGTGCATTCAGATAAAGAACTTTCAAATATGTTTTGTGACACTTAGTTCCTGCTTTTTCCTTTTTTAACACTTTACCTTTTACTCCATACCTTCTGTCCGTTCCTGACACGCTTTCCTCTGTCTCCCTGCTCAGGTTCCCAACCCCTGCCACAGCTTTGATGCTGGGTTAATCGCCTTACGCTTTCTAGTTTTTATTTTATCTGTCGTGCCTAAAGTACACTTTCTTTCCGCTGCTCTACGCTTTTCCCTTTCACTTGTTCTTGAACAACTGTTTGTACTATTTGTATTGTAGATTTCCTCTGGGTCTTCCCCTCTCTTGCTGCTCTCAACTTTATTCCCTTCTGACTCCCCGCTCAGGTTCCCAACCCCCTGCCACTCTAGTTTAAACCTTCCCCAACAGCACTAGCAAACACCCCCGCGAGGATGTTGGTCCCGGTCCTGCTCGGGTGTAACCCGTCACGCTTGTACAGGTCCCACCTTCCCCAGAACCGGTCCCAATGTCCCAGGAATCTAAATCCCTCCCTCCTACACCATCCCTGCAGCCACGCATTCATCCTGTCTATTCTCCTGTTCCTATACTCACTAGCACGTGGCACCAGTAGTAATCCTGAGATCACTACCTTTGAAATCCTGCTTTTTAATTTATCTCCTAACTCCTTAAATTCACCTTGCAGGACCTCATCCCTTTTTTTTTTAACCTATGTCGTTGGTACCAATATGGACCACGACTACTGGCTGTTCACCCTCCCCCTCCAGAATGCCCTGCAGCCGCTCCGTGACATCCTTGATCCTAGCACCTGGGAGGCAACATACCATCCTGGAGTCACGTTTGCAGCTGCAGAAACGCCTATCTGTTCCCCTTACAATTGAATCCCCTATCACTATAGCCCTGCCACTCTTCTTCCTCCCCTCCTGTGCAGCAGAGCCACCCGTGGTGCCCCAAACCTGGCTCTTGCTGTTTTCCCCTGATAAACCATCTCCCCCAACATTATCTAAAGCAGAATATCTGTTTGAGAGGGAGATGGCCCCAGGGGACTCCTGCTCTACCTGCCTAGTCCTTTTACTCTGCCTGGCGGTCACCCATTTCCAAAGGTATTCAGGGATACGGGCCAAAAGCAGGTATATGGAGCTAGATCACAGATCAGCCATGATCTTATCAAATGGCGGAGCAGGCACGAGGGGCTGAATGGCCTACTCCTGTTCCTATGAGATCAATGGAGGTGCATGAACTTGCTGCTAGAATGCGGTAAGTACCCACTAAAAAGGTACGCTCAAATATATCAGGTCTAAACTAAGTTTTAACAGTGTGGTAAATTCTTAATGACAGCCAAATGACCTCTCTGGCACTGAAAATTAAATTCTAAAAATGTGGAATCTCAGTCATTGCGCTTTTAATAGTTGGACATTTTTTTAAAAATTAAAATTTTTTAAAACTTTTTTTCTGCCTCCTTTATCTGTCTTTTAATTTGATATTTCTTACCCTTTATTTTGCTGTCTCTAACTGTTTTTACATTGATTTTACTGTTGTTGCTTTCACGTCAAGGTTTTGACTCTTTGCGGCTTGTCGAGAATGCTGCAATCTGATTGGTCGAGGGGAGAGAGCGATCCTCTCGTTGGCCACAAAGGTCCTAGGTTTGCGAGAGTTAACGCTGGACTCTTTTCAGGTTCGATAAGAGGAAGTTCCCGAAGTAAAGACCACCGATACGATATGGGTTAGTATATAAGGAGCGGCGTTCACCGTTCACAGCAATTTCCGGCCCATTGTTTGTTAGAAGAGAGCCAGTTCATCACCTTACCCATGGACTAATGGTGCCAACAGGACAGGGCGCTACAATTTTATTGAATGGCAGAATTCACCAAAGTACAAGAGTCATAGATTGCATCCATGTGGCCACACATGCACCCTTCCTCAATTCCATCACCGACATCAACAGGAATGGATTCCACTCACAATGTCAAGTTAGTTTTTGACTAGCATCATAGAAATAAGAGCTTGCTTTACTGGCAACCGCTACAATGCCTTAATTTTAAGGCAGTCCACTGTGCCAGGTATTTTGACCCAGAAAGGCAAGTGTCTCACTGGCTCTGGAGGGATCAAGGCTACCCACTATAGCATGACAAATGACAACCGACCACTTTTTGAGGACACCAGCTGAGCACCACTATAACATGGTCCATTATGCCATTGGAGTAATCACAGAGCACACTACTGGAAAGCTTCAGATGCCTGGATCAGTATGGGGTGCTTAGCATTATAGTCTGGCTAGGGTTTCAAGGATACTGGTAAGATGCTACCTTTTGCACAAAACTTGTCTTACAAAGGGACCTCTTCTTGGAGGCCACGGAGGAGAATGGCTCCTAATCGTAACAAGAGGAATCAGGCAGGTGAGCAGCAGGAGCATGAAGAGGAAGCAGATCGCAACCATTACTGACTGCATGAGACATTCGTGACAGTCTGCTACAGGAAATCTCTTAAGAACCACTTCTGCCCATTGAATAAACGGCTCTGTCGACATCTTCCCTGCTTCCCACCACAATTACTGCTTCATCTAGGGACCCTTCTTTACGTGCATCAATTCAAATGCATCACATGCATGCCACATCATCAAAGCCACTTCCAAACCTTGCACAATGATTTCAGTGCAACCATAATTTCAATCAAAATCCATTCAGTGTGAGCCTATTGTTTCTTTCCACGTTGCTTCCCTCAATGTAGCGTGTGATGCGTGATCTCTTATACTTAGCCTAGGTAGTACCTGAATGGCAGGAGTGCATAAGGTGCCTGGCTACCGTGTTTTTCAAAAGTCTTCTTGAGACAGAGGTGGATCACGTCTCATGGTAGCCAAGTCCTGAGATGGACCTGCTGCAGTATGTACCTCTTGATAGTAACACATGGTTACTCTCCCACCATACTCCTCAGATGTCTGCACCTGTGGCAGTAAGAAGGCAGGGCCAGAAATGCTACGCCAGAAGCTAAGACTGTCCTTGGGGCCTCTGTGATGAGGGCCTCCACTGAAGATCAGCCTGTAAATGCCACACAGTTCAGTGCTGACTACAGTACTGCAAACCTATCCATCAGGGTATCCTGCATGTAAGTACTGCTCCAATTGACCTGCTAACTGCTGCAAATTCTTGGGAGACCATCCCCAGTGTCTGCCTGCATGTGATACCCTACAAGCATCCTTTTTTTATATAAAGGAAGACCAGTGAAATCTAGGTCCTGAGGCTCTGCAGCCGTGGACCGACTTCTACTGACATTCCTGTCTACGCGTCAGCCTCCTCATCTTCCACCCCTAGCTCCTGCCTATTTTTGCTTTGAGCATCACCTCGTGCACTCTCCTCTGGCTTACTCTCTAAACCACATTGGATGTACGTCTTCAGGCTGATGCTTTACAGGTAAATGAGTTTACGCGATGAAGTATTGGCAGTGGTAGAAGCAAGAAGAGCCTAGCATATCACCTTCCTCTTCTGTGACATCTAGAGGAGAAGATAAGTTAGAATGAGTTGCTGAGGAGCAGCATTCATATGATCTTCAGTAAAAGTTACATGAGGATTTTCTGACAGGCTATGCGAGGTTCAATAGCAGAAGGAAGGAAGAGAAGCAGAATGTCATAATGAAGCTGCAGCTGGCACATGTCTGTCTCCAACTCCATCTCCTGTCTACCTCCCCAGGAGCTCTAAGGCTTCCTCTTTATAGGGGATGAGGAGCTGGAGACTGGGGGTGGGTCCACCACTTGTGGCCATTTTCTCTCCTTCCAGAATGCAAGAAGAATGAGAAGGCATCCAACTGATGCATGAAGCAAGTAATTGCATACCATCTGAGCCTTTTAGTCGGGTGATTGTATATAAAGCCGTAAAGGAAAGAAGACTTCCAGGTGAAGGCTTGGAGCGTAAAAGGCCCCATGAATCCTTTTAGACTTTAATAGAAAGCCCTCCAACACAATGAGGGGGAGGGGGCTGTAAATGAGTTAGAACAGTAGAACAGCTTATCTTAGCACACTCAGAAGTTTATCTAAATTATGTACAGCTTATCTTTAACATAAGGCAAAAATATGGAATAGCAATACAATACTGCAGTCTGTTTTATATACTTTAGATTCAAAGTGTACTGTACAAACACAGCATCTATTTACCTCACTAGCGACTGGAATTACACAGGGTAAACTCAGTATATGTTCAAAATAACTAAAAAAAATTAAATTCGCTAAGAAGAGCTGAATCTTTGACACAATGCGTAGCAGGATTAGAAAGCCATTCACCTAGTCACGAGGCTAAACTAACTCCTGCCAAGCCGTGCAGAGTGCGATCCAAAAGCAGTCATCAATTGCAACGTAGCCTGTTTAAGTCTGAATAGGAGTCTCAGTTTGTTTTAGGTCACACAGAATCTGGAAGCTCCCAAAACTAAAATAGAAGCTCTTATTCAATCTTTTAAACTAGCTATATTGAAATGATTGTCAGCTAGTGGACCAAACTCCACAGGACCACACCATTTCACTTTTCCTTTTTGAAATAACACTCTCCTGAATGCTACAAAGGAAGCCCTTTAAGAATATCAGCAAATTAAAAACATGTACTTGAAAATAAGGATGTGAAGCATGTAGGGGGCAAATATTTAACACTGATATTTCCTCACCCTACAGCTACCTAATCCTTCAAAAAGCTTAAAAGCATGGAAATGATTTCCAATGGAAAAGCATCCACGTTGAACAAAATTGTCACCATTGTAACACTACATAACTTTAAATAGACCTGCAATTCATGACCAGCTAGTGTTAGCAGAATTCAGGGAGGGTAGTTAGTATAATTCAGTTCTTTCCAAAAAAACTCTGATCAAGCACAAAGAACATGAGGGTTGAGGCACAATATACACACTATTATTCACAATCCCTACTAACTGAAACTCAGGTCAGGAATAAAATTAAAAAGAAATAAATTTAGTCCAACTTTACATTATACATTAGCAACTGTTGTTGTGCTGTCCAAATAAGCATTTTCCATATTCCCAAAATCTACCCAAGAGGAATTGTATCATCAGTAAATATATAATTTGTGTGCTTTACCTGTGTTGGAGTGCTTTGTTTCGCTTTTACACCAACAGGTTTGGTCTTAGCAATACGAGCAGCCTGTTCTTTGCAGAAAGAAATGTGTCTATCTGCAGCATTCTCATTAAATCTTCTCTGGCAATATGGGCACTGGACATAATCTTAAAAATGAAATTTGATAAATGCATTAAGAGAATTGAAATTCCTATTTGTCAATACAGATAATTATATTCCTGTACACCTTTCAGATGTGAAATCAAAGCTAATGATGTTTCTTCATTGTTAAAAAATAAACTTGCTTAGCTACATACCACATTGTTTACATATGATGTTTTCCCCAGATAAAAATGACTGAACATTACAGTAAAATATATAGCATAGACAGCTTGTATAGATGTACCATAATTTTCAGTAATAGGTGCTGCACTTACATGATGAACCAAGAATAATTACAAGACTGAAGCATAATTAATCGTCTAATAAAATGCCATCTTGACAAAACATTGTACCAGTACAAACTGAATGACAGCAAATATGCTTTGAAAAAGTTTTTAGCTTTCTCTAAACAGTGGGAAGAAAACAATGCAAGACACAAGAGGATATAGCTGCAGTACATCTAGCAAATCATCAGGGTGGCCAACCTATTGATGGTGCAATGAGATGAAAAAGAGAAGCAATTCCAAAAGCATCCAAGGCAATGTGCACTCTGGAAACAACACTACTATGGGTTAAATGAAAAAGGGGATACATGAAAAGCTTTAACAATGTTATCTGGAAGAATTGAGTCAGCTTTCACACTTTTGCTGATGACACTTAAATTTACCTCATCATCTTCTCCAATAACCAGCATCTTCAACTACCAATCTGACATTAAACTTGGATGAGCTAAACCTTCCTCCAGCTTAATATCCTCAAAACTGAAGCCACCCTCTGCGGCTCTTGCAAACACCTAACCGCCTTCAGCCTTGGCCATCTTCCTCCCCAGCTAGCCTAGAGATATGGAATCTAAGTACATTGCTCAACCCCAAGTTCAGTTTCCTCCCCTATGTCCGATACATCACTTTCTTTCACTTCTGAAAGATCACTAACCTCTGTCCCCTTCTCCTTGCTTCTAACATTTATAAACTGTAAGTCATCCAGAAGACCACAGCCAGAATCCAATGTCCTCATAGACATACCCATCACTCCCATCCTTACCAAGCACCACTGGCTTCCTGTGAATTGATTAAGATTTTTATTCGGACCTTCAAATCGCCGCAGAAACTCACTCCTCCAAGACTGACTTATTTCTTGCTCCCTTCTCCACCACTGGTGATATTTTTTCAGCCACGTTATCCCTGCCATCTAGAACTCCTTCCCACAGTACCTCTGCCTTGCCATCACCCTTCCTGCGTTCAAAAGCCCCATAACACCCTCATTAACCATGCTTTTGTGTCCCCTTGACCCTCTACCGCTTCGTTCACAACATCCACTCATTATCCACTGCCCTGTGAAACGCTGACGTCTTTGCACGTAGTTAGTATTATAGAAATATAAGTTAACTTAAAATATCAGTGTATTTGGAAGGCAAATCATCATACATTAAAAAAACAGGTTACAGTATACAGCAATGAAAGTGTGAATTTAATAAGACATAATATAAAATTGCACTGCAAGATTTAGGATGTGGTTTCTCCAGCATTAAGTCTGCTATTTTGGTAAAAAATAAATCTCAACAAAGAACATTTAATAAGTGGGTAAATCCAAACATGGAATTGTAGGACTTTTCAAATGTTTTACCAGGTATTGAACACTGCCAAGGTCATTTAAATGGTGGAACAAAAGCAAAATATTGCAGATACTGGAAATCTGAAATAGAAACAGAAAATGCTGGAAACACGCTACAGGTCAGGCAGCATCTGTGGAGAGAAAAACATTTGAAAAGTACTAAAATTCCACCGTTTGGATTTATCCACTTGTTAAAAATTAGAACAGGCAACAATATGTTGGCACTGCTGACCAAATACTTAAAGATTATGGATTTTTAAAAATATAAATTACCATTAAGTCTTCTTCAAACTATAGAAGTGAAAATCCTACCTGGATCGTACAAAGGTGGAGGTGGTGGTGGGAGAGTACCCCCTTCCTTCATTGTATGAGTGACTCTTTTGGCTGCTCTGATGGTAGCAATAAAATTTTCATGTTTCCTTCTCCAGTTTGAGGTTTTCTTGGGAGGCTCAAGCTAAAGATCATCAAATTGAAATAACATAGAAAGTAATGTACATATTATACATATGCCACACACATCCTGTATACATCAACCTTACTTCCTATGTCACACTCTGAAATAGAAAATCGCTATGTCAGCAAGTCACAATGGAAAAACTCCTGTGTTAACATTTCATAATGGGTAACCATGTCAACTGCCATGGTTTGTTGATGAATCAATCAAACTGAAAAAGGTTTTCTCTTGTCTGCCATTTTTCCTCAGTAACTGGCATTTCTAATGTTCAACATCAAATATTAAAGAAAAAAAATTCCAGATCCTACAATCACGATTAAATTTATCCACTCTACTTTTCCTATGTATTTCAATACCTTCATTAAAGTTTTACTTGAAGACCTCAGCTTCTCCCAAAAGCCTAGGGTTGGACTTGATACTTTTGCCCAGAACGGTGACTTTTAACTGACGGTAGATCCTGCAGACTGAGCATTGTACAAAATTTCCAGGATGTATCAGTAGCATTTAAGAATGCTTTTTGCTCAGTCTCTAACAAAATCTATTTATTTTAAAAAATTATTTGAACAAAGGTTAACCCAGCAGTGCAGTTGCTCTGTGAGTTTTGGCAGTAACGCAGCAAAGACTGTTGCTGCAAAAGAACGCAGAGGTGCCGCGGAGAGCAACAGGAGCAGAAATGGAGCTGGCATGAGTGGCCAACAACAGGCCCAAGGTGGACAAGGACAATTTCAGTGCTTGACAGACAAACCTTACATGAAAAAATGGAAATACATGAGTATAATTTATGCCTATTATATAAAGATTTTAAAAATGTAACTCTTTAAAATGAAAGCGGCCAAGCTAGCAGACATCTCAGGCAGTCACGATTGCACAGGGAGGCAAGTTTACACAGGAGAATGCCACATTAAATTTGGTTACAAGATATTATAGCGGGAAAAATGTTGACACAAAAACATGACATAAACATGTCAACAGGAAGTTAACTGCTGCACACAGGAAGTACATGCAGATACAAGATTATTATATTGACATAGATATCTACTCATTTACAGTTTTCACAGAATCATGGAATTTGATCCCAAATTAACAGTAAAAAATCTCAGAATACCATTTTTTTTATTCATTCATGGGATGTGGGCGTCGCTGGTGAGGCCGGCATTTATTGCCCATCCCTAATTGCCCTCGAGAAGGTGGTGGTGAGCCGCCTTCTTGAGCCGCTGCAGTCTGTCTGGTGAAAGTTCTCCCACAGTGCTGTTAGGAAGGGAGTTCCAGGATTTCGACCCAGCGACGATGAAGGAACGGCGATATATTTCCAAGTCGGGATGGTGTGTGATTGGAGGGCAACGTGCAGGTGGTGTTGTTCCCATGTACCTGCTGCTCTTGTCCTTCTAGGTGGTAGAGGTCACGGGTTTGGGAGGGTCTGTCGAAGAAGCCTTGGCAAGTTGCTGCAGTGCATCCTGTGGATGGTACACACTGCAGCCACTGTGCGCCGGTGGTGAAGGGAGTGAATGTTTAGGGTGGTGGATGGGGTGCCAATCAAGCGGGCTGCTTTGTCCTGGATGGTGTCGAGCTTCTTGAATGTTGTTGGAGCTGCACTCATCCAGGCAAGTGGAGAGTATTCCATCACACTCCTGACTTGTGCCTTGTAGATGGTGGAAAGGCTTTGAGGAGTCAGGAGGTGAGTCACTTGCTCCAGAATACCCAGCCTCTGACCTGCTCTTGTAGCCATAGTATTTATATGGCTGGTCCAGTTAAGTTTCTGGTCAATGGTGACCCCCAGGATGTTGATGGTGGGGGATTTGGCGATGGTAATGCCGTTGAATGTCAAGGGGAGGTGGTTAGACTCTCTCTTGTTGGAGATGGTCATTGCCTGGCACTTGTCTGTTGCGAATGTTACTTGCCACTTATCAGCCCAAGCCTGGATGTTGTCCAGGTCTTGCTGCATGCGGGCTCGGACTCCTTCATTATTTGAGGGGTTGCGAATGGAACTGAACACTGTGCAATCATCAGCGAACATTCCCATTTCTGACCTTATGATGGAGGGAAGGTCATTGATGAAGCAGCTGAAGATGGTTGGGCCTAGGACACTGCCCTGAGGAACTCCTGCAGCAACGTCCTGGGGCTGAGATGATTGGCCTCCAACAACCACTACCATCTTCCTTTGTGCTAGGTATGGCTCCAGCCACTGGAGAGTTTTCCTCCTGATTCCCATTGACTTCAATTTTACCAGGGCTCCTTGGTGCCACACTCGGTCAAATGCTGCCTTGATGTCAAGGGCAGTCACTCTCACCTCACCTCTGAAATTCAGCTCTTTTGTCCATGTTTGGACCAATGCTGTAATGAGGTCTGGAGCCGAGTGGTCCTGGCGGAACCCAAACTGAGCATCGGTGAGCAGGTTATTGGTGAGTAAGTGCCGCTTGATAGCACTGTCGACGATACCATCACTTTGCTGATGATTGAGAGTAGACTGATGGGATGGTAATTGGCCGGATTGGATTTGTCCTGCTTTTTGTGGACAGGACATACCTGGGCAATTTTCCACATTGTCGGGTAGATGCCAGTGTTGTAGCTGTACTGGAACAGTTTGGCTAAAGGCGCGGCTAGTTCTGGAGCACAAGTCTTCAGTACTACAGCCGGGATGCTGTCGGGGCCCATAGCCTTTGCTGTATCCAGTGCACTCAGCCGTTTCTTGATATCACGTGGAGTGAATTGAATTGGCTGAAGATTGGCTTCTGTGATGATGGGGATATCGGGAGGAGGCCGAGATGGATCATCTACTCGGCACTTCTGGCTGAAGATGGTTGCAAATGCTTGAGCCTTGTCTTTTGCACTCACGTGCTGGACTCCACCATCAGTGAGGATGGGGATGTTTGCAGAGCCTCCTCCTCCCGTTAGTTGTTTAATTGTCCACCACCATTCACGACTGGATGTGGCAGGACTGCAGAGCTTTGATCTGATCCGTTGGTTGTGGACTCGCTTAGCTCTGTCTATTTACTAAAAATGGAATTTGACTTAGAATCAAAGGCCCTGATGATATCCTCTACACGACATTGTAGGGAAAATGCTCTGTAAATTGCGTTCTCAAAGTGGAAATTCAGTAAAGTGACCACATAATATGGAGTTAGTAGTTAAATTGAATGCTGGGAAATGGTTCGGAATTCAAAATTAATTAAAATCATATAGATGTTTATTGAAAGAAATATTTCTTACTTGTGATAAGACAGCTAACATTGAGGACTGAGCTCAGTAATAGCTCATTAGTAGCAAATAAATATGCCATACCATATCCGGTTCTTCATTAAAGAAAGATTGTAAAATTAGGGGAGTAAAAGTACGAGTAGGTATCTGTGCTTCATTAACTTTGACATCTTCCAGAACCTTTACGTGACTGTTAGAAGTGATTGACAGCAAAAGAGATGAACCCTTTGGACACGTCACCCAAAAAGGTCAATTAAATGGAAAGTGGTTTCTCTTTGAATTTAAGGTATATAAGAGGGTGCTTGGCACACTTCTCAGCAGTCTCCCTTTGTGTTTGTTGGAAGAAGATTTTCTTTGTCTTCTTCAGTCATCTTCTGTAGTAACCTTTAACTAGCAGATGTAAACAGGTACTTTCCAAGTACAAAGTATATACAGGACAGAGAGTAAGAGGTTACACAAGTCAAATTGTACAGCTTCACCAGCCAGTTATAGGTAGTGTGTCACTTAACTGTACAAATTGTCTGAGAACAAGGAAAATGAGAGTTAAGCTAGTCAGCTCAGATACAGTCATTCATGCATAAGGTGGATTCAGCCAGAATAGAGAATCCAAGTGGAACAGATGACCCCCCACCCGCCCCCCACCACCGTAGGGGCTCATCAACTCGACGTTTCAGACGCTAATGCTGCCATCCCTGGGGAGGAAGAAGATCGACTCAACCATGCCGCTCATAAGGATGAGGTAGTATAAGCTCTGGAAACATTTCTAACCAAAAGAACATAAACTCTAATCTATTCATTAGGTTGGCTATCTAATGCTGTTATTTGTCAGCTATCCAAGGAATTTACTCCTAGATTAATCTCATCAATTTATATCAGTCGTGCACACTATAATTTGATAATCAGCAATCCAGTTCAGGCTGAATTACAGTGATACATTGAAATGCTTTTACAACCTGTTATTAATTTTGTTAAGTAACTATTAATTATGTTATTCAAATTGCTAGGTAACCCTGTCTATAACTATTTATATCTTTTGTTTGTACACAACGCTTAATTTTAAGTAGTGATAATTGTGCTTCATAGCCAATAAATAATTTAGTGTATGACTTGTTGTCTGACCTTCTTTGACAATTCACTCAGTAGCTTGTGGGTATCCAAATTGACGATTGGTAACATAAATTCAGATTCAATCCGAACTGCAAGACAGTTTGGCGGCCAAACTTAGGCATCGTTCACTCCTAGATCTAAGCTGGTTAGTAAACCCCAGACAGTTCCTTAGTAAGGAGTTAGAGTGAACAGAGTTAAGGATTCACCTGGTTCCTTGACATATTTGTCGGGATACCGAACACAGTGTTCTTACAGCATAAACATTTGTCATACTATAAAACAGTATGTTCTCTGACTTACTGTGAGTATTATTAAAAATCTTGCAATGGCACATACATCTTGTCCACAACCCTTATTTCCTGTTGTCATGATTTTTGAGTAAAACTTTTCATGTCAACCTATATAATGGAAGCTCCCTATGTAAACATTTATGATATAAAAAGCTATTTAACATTTCAACATTATATAACTATTTGAAGGAAAGGGAGGGAAGGGGAGGGAGGGGGAGGAAAAGGAAAAGCAAAGGATTAATCATTGATTTGAGAATAGTCCCGGCATTGGAACTCGACCTCCCTTTCCCCTTCTCTTGTCACTCATTCAATGGGCTTCTTTCTCGTCCTCCATTAAATTGTGAATAAACTGTGTAACTGCAGATTTACATTTCATTTCACTCTCCTCCCACCATTTGTTCAATGGGGTCTCTTCAATCCTCCATACTCTTCCAAGCCACTCAACTGATAAGTGGCTGGAGATGGATTCAAGCAGGCAGCAGCAGGGGCACAGAACAGGCAGCAAGGCACAGATGTCAGTGAGCTTGCAGAGAACAGACCGCTAAGCAGCCAACCGACAGGTAGGAACAGCAACAGCCGACAACCAGATGGAGGTGGCGGGTGGACGCCAATGCCAACCCAAAATTCGCAACAGCAAGTGGGAACCTGCAAGTTTAAGGAGCATGGGAAGAAACTATCTGTGCTCTCGAGCAGGAGTCCTGCTAATTCTGGTAGTTGGGTGCAATGTGAACTGGAAGGGTAGAAAAAAACATTAAAAATTAAAAGTATATAGATTTTTAAAAAATGTTTTTAAAAATTAACTCAACATTTACTTGGTCATTAACCAAAATATGGCACAGAAAAAAATTTGAGAAATCAAAATATAGCTTCAAAGATCACCCAGTGGCCAGAGCAACTGCAGAGGTCAATGACCGTCAGATGGTCACATTAGAAAGTACAATTAGGCCAGTGTTACCTACAGGCATACCAGGTAAAGGATTACATAGGATCTTTCAATGTATTGTGGGAGAACGTACCACCGAATTTAATAACATACATATGGGAAACTGTATCTGCCTCTCATGATGTAGTTGCAGGCCACCCACGTGTCAGTTGCAAGATTTGCCAGCCATTTTGTTATTTCGACCACTCGATACCCACCCCAACTAAGTTTTTATTTTCATGTTTTAAATTTCACTAGAGTTTTTATATTTCAAATTACACAATTTAATTGTTCTGTCCTCCAACTGCACACCTGTATCCGGCGCAGCTTTCCCTCGCACTCCACCCCTGCCGCAGTGCCCTACATGTCCCAACCTTCCTGCTCTTGGGCTTCCAACTTTACTTAAAGTGCTCATTGTTCATATGGCCCATAGCTTATTCCGGCTTCCTCCCAACAGGTTTCTTGTACAAGTCTTTCTGCAATTTCGAGCCTCCCCTTCTCCCTATATGTTGTTGCTCCAGCCCCAACTTGATTTTTCTACTGCTGGCCTCCATGCAGTTTTCAGCAACCTCAATGCCCACCTCGACCCTGACTCAATTATTCCCAAGCCTGAATCATCAATTTTTTTTCCGTGAACTTCCTTCATCTATCAGACCACAGTTCAGCCCCCAGTATTTGTACATTTTTCTTTGGCCTGTGATGTGATGAGGCTTGTAAGTTAGGGAGAATGTGGCAGGAAATGTGAGCCATGGGCTGAAGGCCACAAGCGCAAAGTATGCAGCATAGGCAGATAAGATAATGGGGCTCAGTGGTCAGGTGATAGAAGAGGATGGGAGCGTGACAGGGAAAACAGGTGAATTGTGGCAGACAGTGTGTTATCAAGGGGGAGGGGCATCACAGGCCTAAGAAATACTTGGCCATTAAACAAATGGGGCAGAGTCAATGATAGGATAAATTGTAAATATTGTAACAGGCTTGATGGGCTAAATGGTCTCTTCTCAGTCCAAGCTTTATGTTTCTTAACCGAATAACCAGCATAATAAATAGCAACAACAACATATGTATTGCATTAATGTTGGCAAACAACACAGACACCTGAAGATAGCCAACTTTTGGAATCTCAACTTGTCGATTTGCCACAGGCATGGCTTGTAGCTGTTGCACAAACTACATTGGCCCCTTTTTGTGCAGGACATAATTCTACCAATAAATCGGTTGCAGTGACTTGAATCATTCATCATACAATTTGACTTGTTCATCTGAGCAGGCCACGATATTTAGCCTTGCTAACAGAATTACTAAATGCAAGATTATAAATTAGAGGTGCACAGTTAAACAAACTGCAATGATGTCAAGAGAGAGAAAAATAAGGTATAATGAGTAGAGGTTACACGTCATAGAAAGGCAACACATCCTCCAGCTTTCTCAGCCAGATTGCTTACCATAGCTATGGGAGGCAAGACAAAAGAACCTGAATTAGATAACATATTGGACAGAACAGAACTTTCAACTTTGGCGGGGGCATAAAACGGGCAGTAGCAGATCAGTCACCCAGTGTACACTCCACCCAAATTCCCTATCCATTGAAGTCACCGAAGTTGAAAGTTTTGCCATAGTTGAAAGTTCGCCCTATAAAATAACAGGATAGTTAATAGTTTATTCGGGAACATGGATGTTTAAACACTATTTTCTCATTAGTTATGTAAAATAATGCGATGTAAACAACTCAGTGGAAATTGATGAAAAAATTATTTTAAAAATTATAATCTAGTTGAAAGTCAATTGTGAAACCGAAGTGCCTTAATTGTATATTTGCTATTGTAAATTTGAATTAACTTTATTTGACCATCTTACTGTGTAGATGAGGATGCCCTTCCCCAAGAGATTGCTGGCTATGTGGAAAGTCACCTCACATTTTACAGAGAAAACAATGGTACAATTGTTTTTAAGTCATTCACAATTGCACCACTGATTTCTCTGCAAAATGTGTGGTGACTTTCACACAGCCAGCAAAGCTTTAGATTGCCACGGGAATAATCCTCCCACAGAAACTGAAGGGTTAACTAACCTAAATAATGACAATAGCAAAAGAACCACACATCATTACTTAGCTGAAATTTTTTCCTATATCAGCAAAAAAAGAGTTCTGGATTCAGAAGGCTTACAGACGTCAGTAAGAAACATCCATTTAATGTAGATTGAATGATGGAGATGTGCAGGGGGTAATGTCAGCCAGGGAGATCCCTGCAGCACATCCCTTTCACAGAACAAGGATCTTCCTTTGTTGCTCTCACACAGTCTCCAGCTTATCAGATAGTTGAAACAAGAAGGGAGATCTCTACCAGGGAGAGACAAAGGGTTTTTCTTGAGCGAATACGCTGAAGGAGAACTTCCTGCTGACATCATTCCTAATCAGCCTGCCTGAGATGAAGGTTTACAGGACTCCACAGAGCTCCATAACCACAGTTTCCTCTGAAACTAAAGCATTTTATTAAAACTGATCATATGGAGGAACTCTAAGCATTGCTCTCTGATGGTACTTTCCCTCCATCTTTAATGGTTTTAAATAAACAAGGCTTTTGCATTTACCACCAGCGACACCATTTTTCCCAAAAGTTGTCTAAAAGAAGCCAGTCACATCTCAGTTGTATGAATTGTAAATTATTGAGTTTGGTAATTTTGCCTATTTTCTGCTTTTGTGAATCATTTTATTTTATTTGTAAATAAATCTGGACAATAGTTCAGCCTGTACAATGGGGACTAGTGTTACAAATATCTTCCAGCTTTTGAACTGATAGAGGACATCCCAACATGCTCTCCAGCAAGCAATACGACATGACTAAGAGTCAGTTTTTAGACCTGAGCTAAGCTAACCCAATATGGCAGAAGGTAAAATATGAGGTTTGATGATGTTTTAAGAGGTTTCGCCTGTTTATGGAAATTGCTGTTCAGCTGTTTATACAAGAAAAAAAGTACTGAAAGAAAGCCCGAACTGCAACAGCAAAGTTAGTTTGCGTGTACTTTCATGCTTTGATTCTTCACTCCTAATTTCACTTGTTTAGCTTCTTCCAGATGATTACATCCTCTTTTCGCATCTGTGTACTCTTCCTGTTCTCCTACTCCAGCCATCATCTATGTTCCCTTCTCCAAAACCTCAGGCTATACCTAATAATCTGCTATTTACTCAACCATTGACACGATTGGGCCAATAATAATGTCATAAGAAAAATTAAGGATGAGAAAAGGCCCATCAAAGCACATCCCTGCATAACCCTAAATCTCCCATTATACTGCCCAGCTGCATTTTCAACATCCGTTCTGTTTTGCCTGTACTCTCCTGACAAATTATTCCAAATAATTATCACTGAGTAAAGAAGTTCTTTACCATATCTATTTTAAATTTACTTTTCACTAAATTTAACTTTAAATGAGGTTCTTCTTTAACTGACTTCTTTCTAGACTGTAGACCTTCTATAGTCTTTCCTCAGCTCCTTTTCACTTGGAATCAGTCTTGTTGCTACTCTCTGTACCCTCTCCAAATGTTTGCATATATGCTTATGTAACATGATCAGAAACAACAGTACTTCAAGAGTGGTTTAACTAGTGCATTGTATAATACCAGCATACCTCTGGAGAATTAAACTTCACTGCTCTGGCTTTATATCCCAGCATTGCATTTGCTTTCTAATTGATTTGCCACATTATTCACGGATTGAGATTAATGAGGCTACCATCAATCCCAGGTCTCTTTCTCGGTCTTCCTCTGGCAATTGGGATCCTATTTATTGTATATTAATGCACATTTTATGATCAATATAAATACTTTACATGTCATTTATTTGCCTCATTGCATTGATCCAAAACAGTCTAATTTTTTTCTGCATCTTCTGTCTTCTTGCAGTTCTCTCAGTTCTTTTACTCGGGAAACTCAGTCAATTTCCATTGATGTAACGGCACTGCAGCCATTCTGGAAAGGATGCCAAAATTCTGTATCCCCCTTCAGAGGCTCCGTGGCCTAGGTTGATCTCGAAAATTTGGCTGTTAAACCTCCTTTTGTTCTTATTTGGTTTAGGAGACATCTTGCATCCTGATCTTATACTTTTAAAAATCGCATAAATTCTAATGCAAATTACATTCCCTATCACCCACAGGTGTTTATCAGTTGCCCATTTGAAAACATACCATTTGCCATGGCATCCCAGCCAAAAGTCACTATCTTAATTTTTCTTCTTTTGATCGGTTGCTTCTGTTTACTGTAAATTCTGTTACCTATCTTATTATTCTCTGCCCAATGAATCATTACGTTTATTCTTTTACTCCTTGGCCACTTTTCTCAAACTCCTATTCATAGGTTTGTTACTTCTTATTGTCTATTTTGTCTCACTTATTACTATTTTTTCCACTTTTTTTTCTTTTACCTTTTAAGGTTCCCTCCCTCTCTCCCTTAGAATTTTAACCATCTGGCAAACCATCATTTCAACTAAGACCCCTGGGAATAAATAACTCTCCAAATTAGCACTTTTTTTTCCCGTTCCTCTTCATTTTTAGTAAGTTCCTACCCGATATCCTGCAAGGTCCAAGAAACTGTATGAAAACTTAATGCCCAAAGAAAAAACTGCACACATATAATGTGAAATGCTGGACCCTTCATTAAACCTGCACATGCAGATTTCAAGATATAACAAGCATTTAGGCAGCTGTACTTTAGGCTTAGTCCTAACTGTGTACATCATTGAAACCCCCCAGCTAGAAACAAACAGCAAGATTAACTCCAAAATGAGTATTTGAATGTTCACATTTTTGAGATCTGAATAAAACAAAAGCTGAAATAGCAGAACAGCAGCATTAAAATAGAGCTTCTAGCAGTGCCTGCACATGCCAAAAAGTAACTGCACAAAAACACCTTTAATTCACATAAAGGTCAAGCTGTTCAATCTTCAAAATTAAATCTGCTATTCATCAATCTCCTACACATCCAAACAGACAGTCAAAACTGTCAGTCAACATGATAAAAGCTTAAAGGGTGAGATGGGTTGGAGGGGAGGAGAGATGGCGAGAGAAGAGGGAAAGTGGTACATCCAGTGGGTCTATCTCAGTTTAGCTGCCAGCCACTGGAGCAGGGAATAGCTCTTTACTACTCCTAGATGCTGGCTCCTGCAATCAAACTAAGCCATGGGTTTTATATCAATTAAGACCGAAACCTGAGACTGTGCTGACAAAGATGCATTGTAGTTGGCTGCAACAATGATTCCTTAAAACAATAGTATTTCCAGCATTTACATACTGCAAATTCTGCCATCTAAGATATCCAGAATTATAAATTGCACAATTCAACAATTTACTATAATAATGCATATTCTAATCGGACCTTTTCAAATTACTTTCACATTATTTGCAAACGTGGGTGTTGCAGATGCCACTTATCACGTCCAGATTTCATAGCACAATGAAGATGTCCTAATTTCTCAATCTTCTTTAAAATACAACCATCATTTTTATTTATCTGAGGATCATTTTAGAATTGCCATTACAAACTTGTTTTCTGTCTAGATACAAACTTTGCTTTAAAATGGATTTCTTTTGCATTTATAATTGTACCGAAAGTAGTTCAAAAAAATAGAAAATGTACTTCTTTAGGACTCACCTCAAAGGTTATTTTTGTGACCATCATAAAAGTTTTAATGAGGTCTAAGTGAAAATAATTTCAAATAAGGTTTATTAGATAGAGTTCGTACTGAAATAATAAAGTACAATAAAACATGAAAGTCCATAATCTTTCCAATTAGGCTTACCAAATTACCATGATTTTATCTAAACTGAATTTAAATTCTCACATTGCCATGGTGGGATTTGAACTCAACATTCTCTAGATTATTAGTACAGGCCTCTGAATTAGTAGTCCAGTAACATAACCATTACATTACAATGTAATTTTAATCGCTCCACCATTGGCAGCCGTGCCTTCAGTTACCTAGGCCCTAAGCTCTGAAATTCTCTCCCTAAACCTCTCCACCTCTCTCTCTTCCTTTAAAATTCTCTTTAAAACCCACCTCTTTGACCATGCGTTTGGTGACCTATCCAAATATCTCCTTAATGGCTCGGTGTCAAATTTTATTTGATAATGCTCCTGTGAAGCACCTTGGAACATTTAACTACATTAAAGGCACTATATAAATGCAAGTTGTTGTTGAGAGATAGTAATTCATAAAGGCAGAAAGAAGATTTTGCACCTGCTTCATTTCCTGAATTACAACAAAAACCCCAATGAAACCTATTTGGATCATACAACACTTACGGTCTGCATTTTCTCCAGCAAATAACAGATCATAAGACTTCATTGTGCTATTTTGATATCCTAGATCTTAACTTCTCAAAAATACCCTCAAAGAATTTCGCTAAAAACAGAAGCACTGAAACATAGTTATGAAACAGCAACTTTCTAGAATGCATTGCCGGCTGGTGTAGTGGGTGCTGACTCTCTGCCTTCAAGAGGAAGCTGGACCGGTTTCTGACTGGGGCAGAGATCGCATCATATAGAAGATACGTTTCTTTATAGATAACATTTGGTCCATGTGATCTTCTGAACTGGTTTTGATTGCCTGAGAGGGTCGGAGAGGAATTTTCCAGAGTATATTTTTCCCTTATTGGTCCTGGGTTTTTTGCCTCTCCCAGGAGATTATGTGGCTGCGGGGGGTGGGTGGGAGGTACGGTGTGGAAATAAGTGTTTGACCATGATGGTACGGCCATCATGGTGCAGGGCAGGTTTGATGGACCTGTATAAATCATAGAATCATACAAGGCAGAAGGAGGCCATTTGGCCCACCGTGCCTGTGCCGGCTCCTGGAAAGAGATAACTAATTATTCCCACACCCCTGTTCTTTCCCCGTAGCCCTGCAATTTTTTCCCTTCAAGTATTTATCCAATTCCCTTTTTGGAAAGTTACTATTGAATCTGCTTCCACCATCCTTTCAGGCAGTGCATTCCAGATCATAACAACTCGCTAATGAAAAAAATTTCTCCTTATCTCCCCTCTGGTTCTTTTGCTAATTACCTTAAGTCTGTGACCTCTGGTTACCCACCCTCCTGCCAAGGGAAACAGTTTCTCCCTATTTACTTTATCAAAACCTCTCACCTGCATACATTTTATAGTGGCTTTTACAAGATGTAAAATTAAAGGAACTTGGAACATGATTATCTCATTTTAACATTCAACGATATTTTTCTGCCGTTTCCAGAAGATGAATGCGGCTTAATAATATACTTACATTCATACAGCACCTTTCACGACAAGAGTGTTTCAAAAGGCTTCATACAATGAATTATCTTTTAAAATGCAATGATCATTATGTAGGCAAACATCAAATATGTCTATACATAATTCAAACGTAACTGTCAGAAAAATAATGAATAATGTAGACTTCGAGCGAAAAAAAGCTCTGAGCTGCCTATGGCATTCTTCAACATTAAATAAAATAAAAAAGGTGCCATATATACCTTGTGCACAAGGAAAACCACAAACTCCTATTTTCCAACCAAGCAAACCGAAAAAAAAGTCTATGACTATTAAAAATCTAGCTTCTGCTATTACTAAATAAAATTTATGACTACTACTAAAAATCTAGTCACTACTATTCCATAAAGGAGGGAATGTGATTTTATGTCACCCATTCCACACACTGCCACATTATACATAGATAGGGAGCTAGAAGGAGAGGAGACATGCTGGAGACTCTGGTTAGGCAGGAGTAAAGGAGTAAAGCCAGCAGCAGATGAGTGCACTCCCTAGAATGAGCTATAGTATCACCAGAGTGATTGAGATAAAAGAAAATCCCAAATTTCAACCTGATTCAAGGCTTAAATTTCTAGTCCCATACACGAGTATATACAGAATCTTATTCTTGAAAGTATAAAATATATGAGCATGGAAAGTCAAGGCAAATCAGCCTGCCTGGATAACATTATTTTGTTTATTTTTGGGGGGAAAAAAACAAGATCTTATTTGCACACAACAAAATAGTGTGAATCTTATTTCCAGTCAAAAATACTTGTAAAACTTTATTTACCTACCCGGGTCTTTAGAGGTTTTAAGGTAGGAATATCAGTTCCTTCAGCTCTCTGCCTACTGGAGTCAAAAGTCTTCCTTTTCTTGTTCGCATTTTTTTGGCAGATGGGTTCATGCTTTAACTGCAAGCAAAATTTCAAAAAAGCAACCTTAAAGTTTTTGTTAGAATGCAGAGCATATCTGACTTAACAACACAGTTTGTCTACAAAAAAAACATCGAATAGGAACTCATAGAATTACATTATATTGAATAGGTTTAAGCAATTGCCTTGCTGGTGGAGAATCAGATGAGCGGAATCACCCCAAGAACACTGGGGAATGCAGGAAAACTCAACTGGTCTCCATGGTCAGGTTTCTATCCAACCGCAACCAGATTTCTGTATTTGTTGACTTACTTCTGTTGTATACATGCATAAAACCTTATCTACAATAGCACGGTTATTTTTTGGGTATCTGTGATGTCAATTTTAAAGATAATTGTGATGGATTACAAGCAAAACCAGTCTAATATAGCTCATTTTCTAGGCAGAGATAAAGAGAAAAACTACAAATTCTGGAAATCTGAAAACCTGAAAGAAAAACAGAAAATGCACAACAGGTCAGTCAGTATCTCGAAACAAAAAACAGACTAACAAGAGGTAGACATCCAAACAATTATACTCCTTTTCACATTTTAATAGACGTGCTATGTATTCCCAGCAATTTCTGTTTTTATTTTAATTTCTGGATACTGAATGCATTCAACAAGCTCTACATTGGATCTAATTCACGTTGCATGGGGTTAGTAAATATCGCACCTGTTAGGTTCATTGGCCACACTGTCTAAGTCACCTATTGATAGATTTATTTTTGTACTCACAGTGAAGGATGGTAGTGCTATTAATGGAACTGTTTTCCTATTTTATCATCTAGTATGAACATCAAGCATGGACAGATACAGAATTAAAGTTCTTCTCTTTCCCAATAACATGCCTTAACACCCTCAAAACTATACCATACTGCAGCAGTGCGAATTTTTCCATTACCTACACCAGTCATCCCTAGGTCTTCTCAATGAAAATGGCAATTCATTGAGAATTGAACTGAATAAAGGATAGTTTTGCAATGTGGACCCATGTGCACTGGGATTGGACTGAATCGGCCCAAACTCATTTTTGTGTAGGACAGCCAGCAGAATCCATCCCATTAACCTGTGCTGGATTCAAACCCAGATGCCAGGGGTGATAGGAGAGTGTGCTAACCTATCAGAATCATCTGGATAATCTACAACTGCAAAACTGCAGCCTCTCACATACTTCCTTTATATTGGTCTTTGGAGAGTGAAATGGTTAGAAAGTCCAATTTTTTTTAAAAATGCTAGACTATCTAATTTTTTATTCAGGTTCATTGTTTACTCTACTAGCGATATTGTACAGCTGAGTAATGCCTGGCTTATGCACTGTTGCCATGATGCATTCTAGGCTCGGTGCTCAAAAATTGCATATGAGAATTTGCATCCTGAGCCTAGACTGATGTGCACAATAAGCAAGACGTTACTTTGGTTTACAACTATTTTTTGCATATCAATGTCATACCTGCACTTCGCAGATATCACGTACATGCAACAGCCATCGGGTAATAAAAAAAGGATTTTAATGTTATATAAAAATATCACACACACAAGTCAAGATAGACAGTGGGCTGAATGAGCAAAGTAAAGCAACATGCAACACAAATCCAGTTGTTTTGAAGCCAGAACAAGCTTACTCTGCAAAATTACAGAACTGCTGCTGCCAAGGCCTGGACAACATCCAGGCTTGGACTGATAAGTGGCAAGTAACATTCACGCCAAACAAGTGCCAGACAACGACCATCTCCAACAAGAGAGAGTCTAACCACCTCCAGTTGACATTCAACGGCATTACCATCGCCAAATCCCCCACCATCAACATCCTGGGGGTCACCATTGACCAGAAACTTAACTGGACAAGCCACATAAATACTTTGGCTACAAGAGCAGGTCAGAGGCTGGGTATTCTGTGGCGAGTGACTCACCTCCTGACTCCCCAAAGCCTTTCCACGATCTACAAGGCACAAGTCAGGAGTGTGATGGAATACTCTCCACTTGCCTGGATGAGGGCAGCTCCAACAACACTCAAGAAGCTCGACACCATCCAGGACAAAGCAGCCCGCTTGATTGGCACCCCATCCACCACCCTAAACATTCACTCCCTTCACAACTGGCGCACCATGGCTGCAGTGTGTACCATCCACAGGATGCACTGCAGCAACTCGCCATGGCTTCTTCGACAGCACCTCCCAAACCTACGACCTCTACCACCTAGAACGACAAGGGCAACAGGCACATGGGAACACCACCACCTGCACGTTCCCCTCCAAGTCACACACCATGCTGACTTGGAAATATATCCAAATATATCCTTCATCGTCGCTGGGTCAAGATCCTGGAACACCCTACCTAACAGCACCGTGGGAGAACCTTCACCACACTGACTGCAACGGTTCAAGAAGGCGGCTCACCTCCACCTTCTGAAGGGCAATTAGGGGTGGACAATAAATGCTGGCCTTGCCAGCGATGCGCACATCCCATGAACGAATAAAAAAAAATCAAAGGTGAGTTTTAAACAGATCATTGCGACTTATGCAAGCATATTACAGACAAACTGCTATTTTTTTCTTTCAATGCATTCCCCGATAAACTGAAGATTTACATTGTGGTATTGAAGGCATGTACCGCTTGAAGATTCTGTTCAATTTTGAAGGATAATGCAGTTATAAAATTGAACACCATTTGAGTGCATAAACTTTCTCACATTTCTTTTGTATCATAAACTCAACTGTAATCGAGCAATTTTGATTTTTCTTGTTTAAATATAAAATTTCAACCGACTTGAAATACTTTCTCCAAAATAGGTTTAAATTATGCATCACATGGTTCTGGTCCAGTTCAACATTTGTATGTCCCTACTCTTAATGGTGCCATCCATTTCTTAAATGCAGAAAAAAATACAATTCAATCATCTCTGGCTAATATAATTGGGGAGGGGGTAAGAAAGGAGAAGAAAGTGTTAATTTGATACTATACACTCACCCGTGTTGCTGGTAAAAAAGTTCTTCCACAAATTCGGCACGGTGTCAGATTAGCTACAGCTGCTCCACCTTCACAAATAGAATGCCAACATTAAAATACAGATTAATGATTACTCATTTACAGAGGTACATTACTGAATGATCCATCAATCTTCAATTTATTAAATAGTGCTGTCAAGGCTTTCCCCCAAATAACACACACTTGGATGTCTTTTATGATTTCCAAGATATCAACACCAACTTAAAAGTTTCAGTGATTTTATTATCTTTAAATCAGAAAATATAATGATTCATTGAGCGACATTTGCTTATGAAGAGACTTTTATGAAGTGAACTTATTCAAGGAACTAGAGATTGCTGTCTGTACCGTAACAATAAATCTATTTGTGGTCAATGGCAGTGCCTAGATGCTGTAACCAGAAAGCCCTCCTTCACCTATGCTCTGAATTATCAAATGATGTAAAAAATGTTTCTAGTTTGAAAGAAACAGAGCTTAAGATAGTGACCTGGATTTTAACTTGGAGCTGGGAACTCAGCTAGTGGGTAGATTTGCACGTGGGGAACCTAGAAGTCAAGTGTGCGCGTTTAAATCTGCAAACGCAACTCGATTGCAGGCAATTATCTTTTCTTCCGGGTTTCACGTCTCCAAGCTGTGCATGGGCGTGCTGCGCACCTGGATGATGCGATCAGAACTGCAGCATTTAAAGGGCCAGTTTAACAATGGATTTTGGAGGAGAAAGGAGAAATGGAATCCAGGAGAGCAAAAGCACCACCTAGATTTATTGATGCTTCCCCAGATGTACTACTGGCTGCAGTGAGAACCAGGAGGGAGGTTTTTTTATCCATGGGATGGCAGGAAGAAACCTGGTTCTGTCACTAAAAAGGCTTGGTTAGAGGTAGCACAAGAGGTGACAAGCAGAAGCAAGGTGCCCAGATCTTGGCTGCAGTGCAGGAAGGGCTTCAATGACCTGACCAGGTCTGGAAAAGTGTGTACACTTGCTGATTCGCCCACATCCTGTGGCGAACAACGCCTTCCCTTCATCACTCTGTCTTGGCAAGCCTACTCCATCACTAAACTCCTCACACCCACTTAAGTGTCACCAGCAACCACCCTTCACTTTCTATCCACTTTCTCACCTCCCCATTTATGTAACCAACAAGGTCACTCACCCCAATCCTGATGCAATGTGATGCATGTGTGTGACAGTGACCCTCTGATGCATCTGTAGGATAGTCATCCTCACCCAATGCACTGCATTCATCAAGTGAATACGGCACCTTCAGTCACTCACAGGTCTGTGCTGCTGCCTCTTGTAGGAGAAAAGAGCACAAAACGCAAGAGAGAGGATGAGGACAGGCGGTGGACCTCCAGAGATTGTGGAACTAACTGATGCAGAGGAGGACTCAATAGAGATAAAGACGACATCTGCGGTCCTCTCAATCGGAGATGGAGAGACTGGGAGCTCACAGATAGCTGGTGACACAATTTAAAACATCTTTCACAAAGATGCTGACTTTATATAATCAATGCCTGAAGTTTGAGAAGCCTGAGTATGGAGATTGGCAAGATTGTTATTGTGCCAAGAATAAGTCGTTTCATAAGAACATACGAAATAGGAGCAGGAGTAGGCCATACGGCCCATCGAGTCTGCTCCGCCATTCAATCAGATCACGGCTGATCTTCAACCTCAACACCACTTTCCAGCCCAATCCCCATATCCCTTGATTCCCCTAAAGTCCAAAAATTTATTTATCTCAGCCTTGAAAATACTTAACGACTCAGCATCCACAGCCCTCTGGGAAGAGAATTCCAAAGATTCACAACCCTCTGAGTGAAGAAATGCCTCACTTCAGTCTTAAATGGCCGACCCCTTATCCAGTGACTATTCCCTCTAGTTCTAGACTCTCCAGCCAGGGAAACCAACCTCTCAGCCTCTACCCTGTCAAGTCCCCTTCACAGTCTTATATATTTCAATGGGATCACCTCTCATTCTTCTAAACTCCAGAGAATAAAGGCCCATTTTACTCAATCTCTCCTCATAGGACAACCCTCTCATCCCAGGAATCAATCTAGTGAACCTTCATTGCACCGCCTTTAAGGCAAGTATATCCTTCCTTCGATAAGGAGACCAAAACTGTATACAGTATCCCAGGTGAGGTCTCACCAAAGCCCTCTACAACAGTACGACTTCCTTACTCTTGTACTCCAACCCCCTTGCAATAAAGGCCAACATGCCATTTGCCTTCCCAATTGCTTGCCGTACCTGCATGCTAACTTATTGTGTTTCTTGTACCAGGACACCCAAGTCGCTCTGGACACCAACATTTAATAGTTTCTCACCATTTAAAAAATATTCTGTTTTTCCATTCTTCCTACCAAAGTGAATAGCCTCACATTATACTCCATCTGCCAACTTCTTGCCCACTCACTTAGCCAGTCTATATCCCTTTGCAGACTCTGTATCCTCCTCACAGCTTACTTTCCCACCTAGCTTTGTAGTCAGCAAACTTGGATGCATTACACTTGGTCCCTTCATCCAAGTCATTAATATAGATTGCAAATAGCTGAGGCCCAAGCACTGATCCTTGCAGTACCCCACGAGTTACAGCCTGCCAACCTGAAAATGACCCGTTTATCCCTACTCTCTGTTTTCTGTCCGTTAATCAATCCTCTATCCATGCTGATATCTTACCCCCGACCCCGATTTCTTGTGTCTTCCAGGGTCTTCACAACTACAAGAACAGTCTGCAGATATGGATGATGTCGATTCCTCAGAGGACCTCATTCCTTCTGAGGATGCAGCATCACAGGATATGCAGCCATGCACCAGTGTAGATACTCGCACTTCAGTGGGTCCTCTTATACAGATAATTGGGTTGTCACCTGGTGATTCAGTAGTCATCCCTGGGTATGTCCTGTCCCACTGGCAGGACAGACCCACCAGAGGTGGCGGTACAGTGATATAGTCAGGAGGGAGTGGCCCTGGGAGTCCTCAACATTGACTCCGGACCCCATGAAATCTCATGGCATCAGGTCAAACACGGGCAAGGAAACCTCCTGCTGATTACCACCTACCATCCTCCCTCAGCTGATGAATCAGTCCTCCTCCATGTTGAACACCACTTGGAGGAAGCACTGAGGGTAGCAAGGGCACAGAATGTACTCTGGGTGGGGGACTTCAATGTCCATCACTAAGAGTGGCTCGGTAGCATCATTACTGACTGAGCTGGCCGAGTCCTGAAGGACATAGCTGCCAGACTGGGCCTGCGGCAGGTGGTGAGCGAACCAACACGAGGGAAAAACCTACTTGACCTTGTCCTCACCAATCAACCTGTCCATGGCAGTATTGGTAGGAGTGACCACCACAGTCCTCGTGGAGACGAAGTCCCGTCTTCGCACTGAGGACACCATCCATCGTGTTGTGTGGCACTATCACCGTGCTAAATGGGATAGATTCATAACAGATCTAGTAGTCCATGATACGCTGTGGGCCAGCAGCAGAATTGTATTCCAGCACAATTTGTAACCTCATGGCCCGGCATATTCCTCACTCTACCATTACCAACAAGCCAGGGGATCAAGCCTGGTTCAATGAGGAGTGTAGAAGAGCATGCCAGGAGCAGCACCAGGCGTACCTAAAAATGAGGTGCCAACCTGGTGAAGCTACAACTCAGGACTGCATGCATGCTAAACAGCAGAAGCAACATGCTATAGATGGAGCTAAGCAATTCGACAACCAACGGATCAGATCAAAGCTCTATAGTCCTGCCACATCCAGTCGTGAATGGTAAAGAACATAAGAACATAAGAAATAGGAGCAGGAGTAGGCCAATCGGCCCCTCGAGCCTGCTCCGCCATTCAATAAGATCATGGCTGATCTGGTCCTAACCTCAAATCTAAAATCATGTCCAATTTCCTGCCCACTCCCCGTAACCCCTAATTCCCTTTACTTCTAGGAAACTGTCTATTTCTGTTTTAAATTTATTTAATGATGTAGCTTCCACAGCTTCCTGGAGCAGCAAATTCCACAGACCTACCACCCTCTGAGTGAAGATGTTTCTCCTCATCTCAGTTTTGAAAGAGCAGCCCCTTATTCTAAGATTATGCCCCCTCGTTCTAGTTTCACCCATCCTTGGGAACATCCTTACCGCATCCACCCGATCAAGACCCTTCACAATCTTATATGTTTCAATAAGATCGCCTCTCATTCTTCTGAACTCCAATGAGTAGAGTCCCAATCTACTCAACCTCTCCTCATATGTCCGCCCCCTCATCCCCGGGATTAACCGAGTGAACCTTCTTTGTACTGCCTCGAGAGCAAGTATGTCTTTTCTTTAGTATGGACACCAAAACTGTATGCAGTATTCCAGGTGCGGTCTCACTAATATCTTATATAACTGCAGCAATACCTCCCTGTTTTTATATTCTATCCCCCTAGCAATAAAAGCCAACATTCCATTGGCCTTCTTGATCACCTGCTGCACCTGCATACTAACCTTTTGATTTTCTTGCACTAGGACCCCCAGATCCCTTTGTACTGCAGTACTTTCCAGTTTCTCGCCATTGAGATAATAACTTGCTCTCCGATTTTTCCTGCCAAAGTGCATAACCTCACATTTTCCAACATTGTATTGCATCTGCCAAATCTCCGCCCACTCACCCAGCCTGTCCATATCCCCTTGTAGGTTTTTTATGTCCTCCTCACTCTCTACTTTCCCTCCCACCGTTGTATCATCTGCAAACTTTGATATATTACACTTGGTCCCCTCCTCCAAATCGTTAATATAGATTGTAAAGAGTTGGGGACCCAGCACCGACCCCTGCGGAACACCACTGGCTACTGGTTGCCAGTCCGAGAATGTACCATTTATCCCAACTCTCTGCTTCCTGTTAGATAACCAATCCTCCACCCATGCCAGAATATTACCCCCAATCCAGTGATTCTTTATCTTGAGCAATAATCTTTTATGTGGCACCTTGTCGAATGCCTTCTGGAAGTCTAAATACACTACATCCACTGGTTCCCCTTTATCCACTCTGTACGTTATATCCTCAAAGAACTCAAGCAAATTTGTCAGACATGACTTCCCCTTCGTAAAGCCATGCTGACTTTGTCCTATTAAATTATGTTTATCCAAATGTTCCGCTACTGTCTCCTTAATAATAGACTCCAAAATTTTACCCACCACAGATGTTAGGCTAACTGGTCTATAATTTCCAGCCTTCTGCCTACTACCCTTTTTAAATAACGGTGTTACATTAGCAGTTTTCCAATCTGCCGGGACCTTTGCTGAGTCCAGAGAATTTTGGAAAATTATTACCAAAGCATCCACAATCCGTACTGCCACTTCCCTCAAGACCCTGGGATGTAAGCCATCAGGTCCAGGGGATTTATCCGCCTTGAGTCCCATTAATTTACTGAGTACCAATTCCTTAATGATTTTAATCGTATTTAGCTCCTCCCCTCCTATGGTAGTGGACAATTAAACGACTAACGGGAGGAGGAGGCTCTGTAAACATCCCCATCCTCAATGATGGCGTTGTCCAGCACGTAAGTACAAAAGACAAGGCTGAAGCGTTTACAACTATCTTCAGCCAGATGTGCAGAGTGGATGATCCATCTCGACCTCCTCCCGATATCCCCACCATCACAGAAGCCAATCTTCAGCCAATTTGATTCACTCCACGTGATATCAAGAAACGGCTGAGTGCACTGGATACAACAAAGACTGTGGGCCCCAACAACATCCCGGCTGTAGTGCTGAAGGCTTGTACTCCAGTACTAGCTGCTCCTCTAGTCAAACTGTTCCAGTACAGCTACAACACTGGCATCTACCCGACAATGTGGAAAGTTGCCCAGCTATGCCCTGTCCACAAAAAGCAGGACAAATCCAATCCGGCCAATTACCGCCCCATCAGTCTACTCTCAATCATCAGCAAAGTGATGGAGGTGTCGTCGACAGTGCTATCAAGCGGCACTTACTCACCAATAACCTGCTCACCGATGCTCAGTTTGGGTTCCACCAGGACCACTCGGCTCCAGACCTCATTACAGCCTTGGTCCAAACATGAACAAAAGAGCTGAATTCCAGAGGTGAGGTGAGAGTGACTGCCCTTGACATCAAGGCTGCATTTGACCGAGTGTGGCACCAAGCAGCCCTGGTAAAATCGAAGTCAATGGGAATCAGGGGGAAAACTCTCCAGTGGTTGGAGTCATACCTAGCACAAAGGAAGATGGTAGTAGTTGTTGGAGGCCAATCATCTCAGCCCCAGGATATTGCTGCAGGAGTTCCTCAGGGCAGTGTCCTCGGCCCACTCTTTTTCAGCTGCTTCATCAATGACCTTCCCTCCATCGTAAGGTCAGAAATGGGGATGTTCGCTGATGATTGCACAGTGTTCAGTTCCATTCGCAACCCCTCAGATAATGAAGCAGTCCGAGCCCGCGTGCAGGAAGACCTGGACAACATCCAGGCTTGCGCTGATAAGTGGCAACTAACATTCGTGCCAGACAAGTGCCAGGCAATGACCATCTCCAACAAGAGAGAGTCTAACCACCTCCCCTTGACGTTCAACGGCATTACCATCGCCGAATCCCCCACCATCAACATCCTGGGAGTCACCATTGACCAGAAACTTAACTGGACCAGCCATATAAATACTGTGGCTACAAGAGCAGGCCAGAGGCTGGGTATTCTGTGGCGAGTGACTCACCTCCTGGCTCCCCAAAGCCTTTCCACCATCTACAAGGCTCCAGTCAGGAGTGTGATGGAATACTCTCTACTTGCCTGGATGAGTGCAGCTCCAACAACATTCAAGAAGCTCGACACCATCCAGGACAAAGCAGCCCCCTTGATAGGCACCCCATCTACCACCCTAAACATTCACTCCCTTCACCACCAGCGCACCGTGGCTGCAATGTGTACCATCCACAGGATGCACTGCAGCAACTCGCCAAGGCTTCTTCGACAGACCCTCCCAAAACCGCGACCTTTACCACCTAGAAGGACAAGGGCAGCAGGCACATGGGGACACCACCACATGCAGGTTCCCCTCCAAGTCACACATCATCCCGACTTGGAAATATATCGCCGATTCTTCATCGTCGCTGGATCAAAATCCTGGAACTCCCTTCCTAACAGCACCGTGGGAGGACCTTCACCACACGCACTGCAGCAGTTCAGGGCGGCGGCTCACAACCACCTTCTCAAGGGCAATTAGGGATGGGCAATAAATGCTGGCCTCGCCAGCGACGCCCACATCCCATGAACGAATAAAAAAACACAGTAGTAGCAGGGGCAGCTGTGGAGAATCTGCGTCGGTGGGGGGCGCACTCTTCTCCAAGCTCTGCTCAGCTGGATACAGATGCTGAACCCTGGGGGCAATTGTTGAGAAGGAGAATGATTCAGGTACAGATGCACCTTTGTGAGGTACTGGAAAATTTGCCACGCACACTCCCCACAATAACTGAGAGGCTGGAAGACTCCAACTTCAGCAATAGTGGAGTGGTATCGCAGGTAAGTGGGAGAATGTATGCAATGGAGAGAGTGGCCACCTCCATTCAAGCACGGCCCACAAGTAAGTCTATGCACGACATCAGCACAGCTGTGCAGATTTTGGAAGTCAGTATATGGCCTCCTTAAATAGGATGACAGATACTTTATCAGTGGTTTTTCAACACGTCACTGATCGTCACCAAGCTGCCCTCCAGCAGTGTGGTAGGAGTGATGTGACGCTGGCCCAGGAGAGGGGTGATGGCAAAAGAGGACATAGAAGTGGGATCTCCACTCAGAGCGCTCCCACATCTCACCTCCCCTCCCCACCACCACCACCCTCAACTAATACCCAAAATGCTGCCTTCTCTCCCAATAGCCATGTCTGCCCCTACCCAGGTGCAGGTGGAGCATTCTTTGGCAGGTCCTCACAGGCTCCAAAACCCAGAGGTCGTAAGCCAAAAGAATCTGAGCAGTCACAGCAAGGCTGAAGCCACAGTGGATGCACCAAGTAGAAAGCATAAGTTTAAGCAATTGTAGTTCACCAAGGGTATGGAAGAAATGTTATGTTGTGATTTCTATTTCCTTTTATGTTGGCACATAAAATTTATTCATTATCAACACTTCCAAATCTTGGCCATTATGCTTCCAGATTTTCAAGCGGACCTTTCATTTGTTTCATGATGAATGCCAATACATAATGACACACATATGGCGGCTGTGCAATCGGTGTATGTGACAATGAAGGACTGTTTTGTGCAAAGGAGGGGGTTTGGTGGTCGTGATGGTGATTGTGCCAGGCGGCATGAGTATCTCAAATATCTTTATTTTTGGACTGTCAATATAAGAACCTGAGAGAGATAAGGGCATCCCTGGCATCATTGTGTGTGGTTGGTCTAGTGATGGGTGCACCACTGTCTTATTCCTCCTCCTCGTATTCATCCTCAATGTTGCTGCCAACAGAGGATGACTGACAAGCGCCTTCGTCCTCCAGCACCTCTAAACCTCTCTGCAGCCGAAGCTCATTTGGCCCTTTAAACCTGTGATTGACACATCTCAATAAAAGATGAGGTATTGCAGCTGGGCACTCAGTTCTCTTAAGCAAAGGTTTGGTTGGGAGATCTTTGTGTTTAGGCTGAGAGTTCTTTGTTGAGACTGAGAATTCTTGTGTTCAGGGAAATTTACCAACAATTTGAATCCTCTCAAACTGACAATATCAAGATGGGAGGCGCAATGGATCTATTCCAGAGGAGGAGGAAATGACCACCCATGGCAGGCACGTCGTGCAGTTCTGGGATTTGCAGGTGCGGAAGACAGAGGTGCACAACAAGGATCTGAAGAACAGCAGTGAAGACACCAAGAGCGGGGCAGAGGCCGAGGCCGAAGGGGGAGGGGAGGGGAGGGGAGGAGAGACAGACCTTTAATTTTGTTCTTTCCACCCCTCCCCTGACTCTGTACTTGCTTAAAAACCTAAATCTTTAACTTCTTCCAGTTCTGATGAAAGGTCTTCGACCTGAAACGTTAACTCTGTTTCTCGCTCCACAGATGCTACCTGACCTGCTAAGTATTTCCAGCATTTCCTGTTTTTAAATTTTAAACATTTGCCTGAGGAAGGAGAAAATCTCCGAAAGCTTGTGAATTTAAAATAAAATTGCTGGACTATAACTTGGTGTTGTAAAATTGTTTACAACTGTTTTTAAATGACATTACTGAGAAGTGGTTTCAGCTATATAGCAATACAAAATTTACACTATAACAACAGGCAAACCAGCATCAATTTGGAATTTGGCACTGGGTGTAATTGTGGTTTCACAATGGCTGTAGCATAACTGCAACCAGTACAAACCTAGCTTTTTAAAACTTTAAAAGCATCCAAGAAATCTGCTGGATGGCCTTTTAAAGTTTTAATGTTAGTAAAAAGCCAACAAGACTTTTATCCCTTTCTTAACATTAAAATCTCATTGGCTTTCAAAGGAAGCAGAGCCATACACGTGAGTTTAGGTCTGTATATGCAGAGCGGATTCTGGACTTGTGAGCTGTGCAGAGCAGGCAGCATAACTTGGTACTGCCAGCTCACATTGCTTTAAAAATCAATCATGTAAAACTGGCAGCTGTATAACCATCAGATCATCATAGATAAATGACAAAAGGACAGCACATTGCTTAAAAATAACAGGTGCTATATTGCACTTAGAGAAGTGACCACCTAGGAGTAGGTGGTCACTTCTCTAAGTGAGAAGAGCATATTCAGAATTTAATAGAGCTTACACACTGTAACTTTGTGGCTGTAGTTTCATTTATTTGATTAAAAATCACAATATAATAAATTCAAGGTGCTATAAAATTGTCTTATCCGATGGAGTATTGCAATGTGAAATAGTCCCTGAGATGGAGGAGAGAAAAATGGGGCAAAAAGTTAACAAAGTGTCTACAAATACAAAAGCCTCGATTTTAACCACCGCCTCCGAAGAGCAGGAAACAGTCAGGCAAGGGATTAAAATATAGGAAATGGTAATCCCGCCCCCAACCCACCACGTTCCCGGTTGCCGCAATATTAACGGCGGCGAGTATTGGGGTTGAAAGGTCTCCTGCTGCAGAGAGGTGGGATGCTCATGAATATATGTAAATAAGGGTCCTATGATGCAATTAGGACCCCAATGTGATTTTAACTAGTGCAGCACAGGTATCACACAGATCGACAAGATCGCTAGGGGAAGCCTGGTAGGAATGGGTCCTGAATGTAAAGAGGCTATGATGTGAATAAAGCTGCAACATTCACAGGTGCTCTTTTACTTCATTGTGGGCTGTGATTCTGCGATCACTGTTTGCTTTGGCTTGTGATTTAGAGAATCTTTACAAAAAAATAGAAGCTGACTCTAGTAGAGTGCATCTTTAGTTGCACTCTACTGAAGTAAAGATGAAGAGGAGCAGCAGCAGCAAAGGCAAGATGATGAAGAAGGAGTTGCAAGAGGGCCACAGAAAAGGCAGCAACAGAGGGGGCATGCTCGCAGAAGACCTTACTCACCTCACAGGGTCCACAGAGGCTCAACTTCCTTGACCTGTCTGAGGAGTAGTGCTTCAGGAGGCTCTTATTGTCAAGGCAGGTAGTTGCTGACCTCAGCAGCCTCCTGGAAGAAGGCCTGCTGCCAGCTGGACTGGGTGGCTATGCCAGTGAAAGTGACGACTGCCTTCAACCTTTATGCTTCTGGATCCTTCCAGGCTGCCACGGGGGACATATCGAGAGTGTGGGAATCAGCCACCCATAAGTGCATCAGGCAGGTCACAGGTGCATTATTTGCCAGGGTTAGCCAATATATCTAATTTCCAACTGATGACAGCAGTCAGACGGGAAGAGCATTAGGGTTTGCAGCTCTGGTCGGCTTTCCATAAATGCAGGTTGCGACAGACCTGCATACTCGCAGCCACCAGGGCACCCTCCGACCAGCCAGGAGCCTTTGTTAACGCGAGGGCTTCCACTCCATTAACATCCAACTCGTATACAACCAGAAGAGGTTCATGAAAGTATGTGCCCGATACCCAGGGAGCTCCCATGATGCCTTCATCTTAAAGCAGTCCAATATCCCCCACCACCCCCCTCCCCCCTCCCCCCTCCCCCACTTCAGCAGATTCAATAGTAACTTTCAAAAAGGAATTGGATAAATATGTGGAAGGGAAAAAATTTACAGGGTGAGAGGGAAAGAGCAAGGGAATGGGACTAATTGGATAGCTCTTTCAAAGAGCCGGCACAGGCACGATAGGCCAAATAGCCTCCCCCTGTGCTGTACTTACTATGATGCCTCATTATGCTACCATCAGTTTGACATTTTGCCAATACTCAGTCATCTTAAGGCCTTACTGATTGAAATCATCCATTTTGGTAGTGTCAATAATGCTATGTTTTTATTTTCTTGGATCTGGACAATCACTACAATGTTATACATATCTATGTAGCAAAGTTATTTCTCAAAATAATAGTATCATTTTGGTCATTGATGCAATAACTACAAATGAGATAAGGCTTTTCTCACCTCAATGACAACACAATTCAGATAACATAAATCCATTTGCTGGAATTTGCCTCAAACGATTTCTAATAGTTTTGAGAATTACAGACGTACATGTCTTCCTTACTTAGTTGCTTGTATATCAGTGATTTCTAATTTGTTTCTATAAACCGAACACCAAAAGGTCCATGCAAATCTCATCAAATGAATCAATACAGCAAAAAAGGGCGGAGGTGGGAAGGTAGGGGACATCGTCGCAGTTCGAGCTACAAATATTTTTTTGTAGCTCGCTTGCGGGCATAAATATTAAATTTGGTGGAGGAGGGAGAATATATGCCAGCAGCAGTCGGACTATCGACACCAAATACTGGAGTGAGTGAGGGAGCGAACCAACCATTCCCATAACCGCAGAGCTGAGAGACATGGTCAACCCGGGCCCCCGCAGCCCGCTGATCTGGACCTGGAGATGTGGATCCTCCCCGTCCCCTCACACTCACTGTTTACGGGAAGCTCCATTAAATTAATCCGCACAGGGGCCGCACCATCACCGCAGGCTGTGGCCAGGAGCAGTAACCCACCCGCAGCCGGCCCTGCTGTCGCCCGATATAAAGGGTGCGGGCGGCCCGGGGGTTTTTCTCCAACACTCACCCTCCTTACCGCTCGCCTCCATCTTCGTTTCATTAGCAACGCAAACTGCGTCCCGCACACAGCAACATGGAGCAGCCCGATTGGCTCCCGGCTCAACCCCGCCCCGTGAGCGTGAAGCGGCCTCAGCGCAGGGCGCGCGCACCGTACTGTCGTCCCCTCGTTTTATTTTTCAAAGTAAGATTCTTTCTGCGTCAGATGTATTTTTAAATGTGCATTTCCCGTGTTTAATCTGTTGCGGTTCAGACTTTCTTGCAACGTTTATGTTGATAGCAAAGACTCCAGTTCCCATCAGCTCAATCCCGCGCCCGTCACTCCCCCCCCCCCCCCCCCGAGTCCCGGGAATTGACCCTCACCCCGATTGTGACGTCACCCGCCGGGGATTGTGTGGGATTCCCGCCATGGTGGAGGCAGCACCTTGTGGTCTGACCACCGACAGGATGTGGGAGCAGAGGACTCACCCAACCCATTGTCTGGAATGTGTAATTTGATCCATTGTAAACAATTTTACAACACCAAGTTATAGTCCAGCAATTTTATTTTAAATTCACAAGCTTTCGGAGATTTTCTCCTTCCTCAGGCAAATGTTTCCTGAGGAAGGAGAAAATCTCCGAAAGCTTGTGAATTTAAAATAAAATTGCTGGACTATAACTTGGTGTTGTAAAATTGTTTACAATTGTCAACCCCAGTCCATCACCGGCATCTCCACATCATAATTTGATCCAGTCATTATCAGGCAGGCTCCAGAGTTCAGACAGGAACTCTGTCACAGAACAGATAGCGCTAACACTACCGAGTTCAGAGAACGCATAGCACTGACACCTTCCAAAATTCTATAGACTCTGGAACAGTTCCTACAGATTGGAGGGTGGCAAATGTAACCCCACTATTTAAAAAAGGAGGGAGAGAAAAAACAGGGAATTACAGACCAGTTAGCCTAACATCAGTACTGGGGAAAATGCTAATATTATAAAGGATGTGATAACAGAACACTTGGAAGGCATTAATGGGATTGGACTGTAGGAACTGTTCCAGAGTCTATAGAATTTTGGAAGATGATCACCAACGCATCCACTATTTCCAGGGCCATTTCCTTTAGTACTATGGGATGTGGATTATCAGGCCCTGGGGATTTGTCAGCCTTTAGCCCCATTAATTTCCCTAGCACTATTTTTTTACTAATACTGATTCCCTTCAGTTCCAAACTAGGTAGCATCAGTGCTGTGTGTTCTTTGAACTCGATAGTATCAGTGCTATGCGTTCTCTGTACTTGGTCACGTCAGTGCTATGCGTTCTCTGTACTTGGTCAAGTCAGTGCTGTGCATTCTCTGAACTCGGTAGTGTTAGCGCTATCTGTTCTGTGAAATCAGTAGTGTTAGCGCTGTGCCTGTCTGAACTCTGGAGCCTGCCTGATAATGACTGGATCAAATTACACATTCCAGACAATGGGTTGGGTGAGTCCTCTGCTCCCACATCCTGTCGGTGGTAAGTCAGCATGGGTTTATGAAAGGGAAATCATGCTTAACAAATCTACTGGAGTTTTTTGAGGAGGTAACTAGTAGAATAGCTAGGGGAGAACCAGTGGATGTGATGTACTTGGATTTTCAGAAGGCTTTTGATAAGGTCCCACACAAGAGATTAGTGTGCAAAATTAAAGCACATGGGATTGGGGGAATATACTGGCATGGATTGAGAATTGGTTGACAGACAGGAAACAGAGGGTAGGAATAAACGGGTCTTTTTCCGGGTGGCAGGCAGTGACTAGTGGGGTACCGCAGGGATCAGTGCTTGGGCCCCAGCTATTCACAATATATATCAATGATTTGGATGAGGGAACTGAATGTAACATTTCCAAGTTTGCAGACGACACAAAGCTGGGGTGGAATGTGAGCTGTGAGGAGGATGCAAAGAGGCTCCAATGTGATTTAGACAAGTTGAGTGAGTGGGCGAGAACATGGCAGATGCAGTATAACGTGAATAAATGTGAGGTTATCCACTTTGGTTGTAAAAACAGAAAGACAGATTATTATCTGTATGGTGATAGATTGGGAAAAGGGGAGGTACAACGAGACCTGGGTGTCCTTGTACACCAGGCATCGGCACTACCGTGTACAGAGAACGTACAGCACCGACACTACCGTGTACAGAGAACGTACAGCACCGACACTACCGTGTACAGAGAACGTACAGCACCGACACTACCGAGTACAGAGAACGTACAGCACCGACACTACCGTGTACAGAGAACGTACAGCACCGACACTACCGAGTACAGAGAACGTACAGCACCGACACTACCGAGTACAGAGAACGTACAGCACCGACACTACCGAGTACAGAGAACGTACAGCACCGACACTACCGAGTACAGAGAACGTACAGCACCGACACTACCGAGTACAGAGAACGTACAGCACCGACACTACCGAGTACAGAGAACGTACAGCACCGACACTACCGAGTACAGAGAACGTACAGCACCGACACTACCGAGTACAGAGAACGTACAGCACCGACACTACCGAGTACAGAGAACGTACAGCACCGACACTACCGAGTACAGAGAACGTACAGCACCGACACTACCGAGTACAGAGAACGTACAGCACCGACACTACCGAGTACAGAGAACGTACAGCACCGACACTACCGAGTACAGAGAACGCACAGCACCGTCACTACCGAGTACAGAGAATGTACAGCACCGTCACTACCGAGTACAGAGAACGTACAGCACCGTCACTACCGAGTACAGAGAACGCACGGCGCTGACACTACCGAGTACAGAGAACAGAAAAAGGCGTCCTATGCATGGAGGCAGACGGCAAGGCTGAGTTACTAAATGAGTACTTTGCATCTGTCTTTACCAGGAAGAAGATGCTGCCAAATTCACAGTAAAAGAGATGGTAGTTGAGATACCGGATGGGCTAAAATTGATAAAGAGGAGGTACTAGAAAGGCTTAAAGTAGATAAGTCACCTGGTCTGGATGGGATGTATCCTAGGTTGCTGAGAGAAGTAAGGGTGGAAATTGCAGAGGTGCTGGCCATAATCTTCCAAACATCCTTAGATTTGGGGGTGGTGCCAGAGGACTGGAAAATTGCAAATGTTACACCCTTGTTCAAAAAAAGGTGTAAAGATAAACCCAGCAACTATAGGTCAGCCAGTTTAACCTTGGTGGTGGGGAAGCTGTTAGAAATGATATTTCAGGACAAAATTAATAGTCATTTGGATTAATAAAGGAAAGCCAGCATGGATTTGTTAAAGGCAAATCGTGTTTAACTAACTTGATTGAGTTTTTTGATGAGGTAACAGAGAGGGTAGATGAGGGCAATGCGATTGATATTGTGTATATGGACTTTCAAAAGGTGTTTGATAAAGTGCCACATAATAGGCTTGTCAGCAAAATTGAAGCCCATGGAATGAAAGGGGAAGTGGCAGCATAGATATGAAATTGGCTAAGGGACAGGAAACCGAGTGTAGTGGTGAACGGTTGTTTTTCAGACTGGAGGAAGGTATACAGTGGTGTTCCTCAGGGGTCAGTACTGGGACCACTGCTTTTTTTGATATATATTAATGACTTGGACTTGGGTGTACAGGGCACAATTTAAAAATTTGCAGACAACACAAAACTTGGAAGTGTAGTGAACAGTGAGGAGGATATTAATAGACTTCAAGAGGACATAGACAGACTGGTGGAACAAGTGGACACATGGCAGATGAAATTTAAATCAGAGAAGTGCTAAGTGATACATTTTGGCAGGAAGAATGAGGAGAAGCAATATAAACTAAATAGTACAATTCTAAAGGGGGTGCAGGAACAGAGAGACCTAGGGGTATATGTGCACAAATCTTTGAAGGTGGCAGGACAGGTTGAGAAAGCGGTTAAAAAAAGCATACGCTTATAAATAGAGGCATAGAGTACAAAAGCAAGGGAGTTATGTTGAACCTTTATAAGACCCTGGTTCGGCCACAGCTGGAGTATTGTGTCCAATTCTAGGCACCGCAGTTTAGGAAGGATGTGAAGGCCTTAGAGAGGGTGTAGAAAAGATTTACTAGAATGGTTCCAGGGATGAGAGACTTCAGTTACGTGAATAGACTGGAGAAGCTGGGGTTGTTCTTACAGCAGAGAGGGTTAAGAGGAGATTTGATAGAAGTGTTCAAAATCATGAAGGGTTTAGATAAAGTAAATAAAGAGACACTCTTCCCATTGGCGGAAGGATCGAGAACCAGAGGACACAGATTTAAGGTGATTGGCACAAAAACCAAAGGCGACATGAGGAAAAACATTTTTACGCAGTGAGTTGTTATGATCTGGAATGCGCTGTCTGAAAGGTTGGCGGAAGCAGAGTCAATCATGGCTTTCAAAAAGGAATTGGATAAATACTTGAAGGGAAAAAATTTGCAGGGTTAAGGGGAAAGAGCGGGGGAATGGGACTAATTGAATTGCTCGTACAAACAGCTGACACAGGCTCGATGGGCCGAATGGCCTCCTTCTGTGCTGAAACCATTCTATGATTCTATGATATGCTCAAAGGAGGAGAAGGTGCCAGAAGAGTAGGGGGACAGACCCCAAGGTGTGATTTGGTGATACGGGCCACACCGCCACCGCGGCGGTCTGGGTGGGGCAAGTGGAAGATATAGCCAGGCATGGAGGCTTCATTAAGGGGGATGGTGTCAACCTGGTTTCCATCAAGGCCATGATATCGATGCAATCATTCACAATAAGCTCACGGATGACAAGGACCTTGTTCTCAAGTGAATGGACATTCTGGAGGGAGATGCGGAGAGAGCCGGTGATAGCTGATCCAACGGTTGAGTCCACAGGGTCAGCGCTGGGAGGGGTGAGTGGGCAGGAAGGAGATTGGCACGATTAGCCCCAGCGGGCGCCCTGAGCGAGAAAGTCAGTGTTAGAGTAGGTTGGGGCAGTTGGGGTTGCTGCTCGTAAGGAGGCAGTGACGAGTGCCTCGATGGGCCCTTTGGAGGATGCCGAGAGAGGCATAGAAGGAAGCCGTAGGTTTATCTAAGAGGGAGTCAAGCCTGTGATGGCGACAGGAGAGTAGGAAGGTTGAGGGGCGCTTAAGATAGGGATTTGGGGTGGAGGGGGGAGGGTGCAGAGGACCTGAGAGGCGAGAAATAAAAGGAGTCATGATGTCAGGAAAGAGGGGCCTAGGAGGGGTGAAGATAAAAGGGGAAATAGAAGCGATGGGCTCAGGTCCGGAGCAGCAGCCAAAACGTGCACGAATAGACACAGGGAAACTCAAGTTACATAGGCGCAGTTACGTAGCAAGACTGGGATATGTCCTGGTAATAAACAGGGAATAGAGAGGAGACAATAGGAGGGAGCCCAAAGTTAAAGTCAGAGGTCCTGTGGTGGGATAGGGTTGACGTACATAGGGTGGTGTCAGCATGGAGCATCAACGAGCTGATGTCCAGGTTCGGAGACAGTTGTGGAGGGCAAGCCAATAGGTGGCCTCCGATTCCATGTGCTGGCATCTTTGTTTACAATCTCTTATGTGGAACCTTGTGGAATGCTATCTGCATGATCTGATAAAAACTCCCACCAAAATCCCCTGTCTACTGGAGGAGTGAGGCCTCCACATTGAGCAGCCTCCCACTTCGCTTTGACTCTGAAAACACTCCACGCCAGACCAACCCAGCAATTGACTTGTGGGCCCCTTCAAATATGTGACCCCATGAACGGGCACTGCAAGGTCACGTGGGGGACTGTAGCCATTTCTCCGTGAGGTTGAATTTGACGAATCCTCAGCATTGACTGTTTTACATAATTTGAGCTGCAAGGTTGGTTTAATGAGGGCGCATTTCATTCAATGAGAACGGGTGAGGGTGATGTCATCGGAAGTGATGTCACTAGCGGAGCTGTAGCTTTTTAGCCTGCACTGAGAGTGATGTCATCGGATGACCCGGCACATGCGCAGAAGGAGGACGTCGCGGATCGATCGAAAACCGGAAGTACGCACACTGTCACGAATCACTCCCATCAAACTAAACACTCTGGGAGAGGGCTGTGGTGATGGATGGGGCATTGTGTGTGGGTCATGGATTGTGTTCAGGTTTATTGGGTAGAAAGTGGCTGGGGTGGGGGTCACCTTTTAAATTACAAAGTGAATAGTGACACTGCGTCCGATGATGTCATTTGCCGCGCATGCGCTGGGCTTTCCGAGAAATCAACTCACTGTCATTCGTGCTCAAGAGTGTGATCCAGGTCTAATGGGGGAGGAGGAGAATGTGATCCAGGTCTAATGGGGGGAGGAGGAGAACGTGATCCAGGTCTAATGGGGGGAGGAGGAGAATGTGATCCAGGTCTAACGGGGGAGGAGGAGAACGTGATCCAGGTCTAACGGGGGAGGAGGAGAATGTGATCCAGGTCTAACGGGGGAGGAGGAGAATGTGATCCAGGTCTAACGGGGGAGGAGGAGAACGTGATCCAGGTCTAACGGGGGAGGAGGAGAATGTGATCCAGGTCTAACGGGGGAGGAGGAGAATGTGATCCAGGTCTAACGGGGGGAGGAGGAGAACGTGATCCAGGTCTAATGGGGGGAGGAGGCGAATGTGATCCAGGTCTAACGGGGGAGGAGGAGAACGTGATCCAAGTCTAATGGGGGGAGGAGGAGAATGTGATCCAGGTCTAATGGGGGGAGGAGGAGAACGTGATCCAGGTCTAATGGGGGGAGGAGGAGAATGTGATCCAGGTCTAATGGGGGGAGGAGGAGAACGTGATCCAGGTCTAATGGGGGGAGGAGGAGAATGTGATCCAGGTCTAACGGGGGAGGAGGAGAACGTGATCCAGGTCTAACGGGGGAGGAGGAGAATGTGATCCAGGTCTAACGGGGGAGGAGGAGAATGTGATCCAGGTCTAACGGGGGAGGAGGAGAACGTGATCCAGGTCTAACGGGGGAGGAGGAGAATGTGATCCAGGTCTAACGGGGGAGGAGGAGAATGTGATCCAGGTCTAACGGGGGGAGGAGGAGAACGTGATCCAGGTCTAATGGGGGGAGGAGGCGAATGTGATCCAGGTCTAACGGGGGAGGAGGAGAACGTGATCCAAGTCTAATGGGGGGAGGAGGAGAATGTGATCCAGGTCTAATGGGGGGAGGAGGAGAACGTGATCCAGGTCTAATGGGGGGAGGAGGAGAACGTGATCCAGGTCTAATGGGGGGAGGAGGAGAACGTGATCCAGGTCTAATGGGGGGAGGAGGCGAATGTGATCCAGGTCTAACGGGGGAGGAGGAGAACGTGATCCAGGTCTAACGGGGGAGGAGGAGAACGTGATCCAGGTCTAATGGGGGGAGGAGGAGAACGTGATCCAGGTCTAATGGGGGGAGGAGGAGAACGTGATCCAGGTCTAATGGGGGGAGGAGGAGAACGTGATCCAGGTCTAATGGGGGGAGGGGGAGAACGTGATCCAGGTCTAATGGGGGGAGGAGGAGAACGTGATCCAGGTCTAATGGGGGGGGGGAGGAGAACGTGATCCAGGTCTAACGGGGGAGGAGGAGAATGTGATCCAGGTCTAATGGGGGGAGGGGGAGAACGTGATCCAGGTCTAATGGGGGGAGGAGGAGAACGTGATCCAGGTCTAATGGGGGGAGGAGGAGAATGTGATCCAGGTCTAACGGGGGAGGAGGAGAACGTGATCCAGGTCTAATGGGGGGAGGAGGAGAACGTGATCCAGGTCTAATGGGGGGAGGAGGAGAACGTGATCCAGGTCTAATGGGGGGAGGAGGAGAACGTGATCCAGGTCTAACGGGGAAGGAGGAGAATGTGATCCAGGTCTAACGGGGGAGGAGGAGAACGTGATCCAGGTCTAATGGGGGGAGGAGGCGAATGTGATCCAGGTCTAACGGGGGAGGAGGAGAACGTGATCCAAGTCTAATGGGGGGAGGAGGAGAATGTGATCCAGGTCTAATGGGGGGAGGAGGAGAACGTGATCCAGGTCTAATGGGGGGAGGAGGAGAACGTGATCCAGGTCTAATGGGGGGAGGAGGAGAACGTGATCCAGGTCTAATGGGGGGAGGAGGCGAATGTGATCCAGGTCTAACGGGGGAGGAGGAGAACGTGATCCAGGTCTAACGGGGGAGGAGGAGAACGTGATCCAGGTCTAATGGGGGGAGGAGGAGAACGTGATCCAGGTCTAATGGGGGGAGGAGGAGAACGTGATCCAGGTCTAATGGGGGGAGGAGGAGAACGTGATCCAGGTCTAATGGGGGGAGGGGGAGAACGTGATCCAGGTCTAATGGGGGGAGGAGGAGAACGTGATCCAGGTCTAATGGGGGGGGGGAGGAGAACGTGATCCAGGTCTAACGGGGGAGGAGGAGAATGTGATCCAGGTCTAATGGGGGGAGGGGGAGAACGTGATCCAGGTCTAATGGGGGGAGGAGGAGAACGTGATCCAGGTCTAATGGGGGGAGGAGGAGAATGTGATCCAGGTCTAACGGGGGAGGAGGAGAACGTGATCCAGGTCTAATGGGGGGAGGAGGAGAACGTGATCCAGGTCTAATGGGGGGAGGAGGAGAACGTGATCCAGGTCTAATGGGGGGAGGAGGAGAACGTGATCCAGGTCTAACGGGGGGAGGAGGAGAATGTGATCCAGGTCTAATGGGGGGAGGAGGAGAACGTGATCCAGGTCTAACGGGGGAGGAGGAGAACATGATCCAAGTCTAAAGAGAGGGGGGTGTCAGGGAGAGGAGGAGAGCATGATCCAGGTCTAAGAGGGAAGGAGGAGAATGTGATCCATCTCCCCGTCTCGACCACATTCTCCCTTTCTTGCCCCCACTTAGGCCTGGATCACATTCTCTCCCCATCCCCCTCCCCCCCCGCCCCCGCTCTTCTCCCTCCAGGCTCCTCCCTTCCCCCCGCTGCTTCTGCTTCTCCCGTTCCCCCCGCTGCTCCTGCTCCCCCATCCTCCTGCTTCTCATCTTCCCCCTTCCTCTGATTCCCACGCTGCTTCTGCTCCCCCATCCCCCTGCTTCTCCACTGCTTCCCCCTTTCCCTCTGCTTCTGCTTTCCACACTTACCCCTGCTACTCCCCTTCCTCCGGGCTCTGCTCCCTTGGTCTCCCTCTTATGACTACCTGCATCGGCTGCATTTTTGGTGCTCGCCCTCTGGTCCGCACATTTAGCTTGCGAGGGCAGTTGGTGACCTACAATGTGCATGTGCAGCCCAATACCGAGTGCACATAGAATGCGCTAGTCCGTGGCAATAGTCACTCCAACAAAACAACTTGCATTTATATAGACCCTTTAACATCCATAAAACATCCCAAATCGCTTCACAGGAGCATTATTAAAAAAAATTGACACTGAGCCACATGAGATATTAGGACAGGTAACCAAAAGCTTGGTCAAAGAGGTAGGTTTCAATGAGAGTCTTAAAGGAGGAGAGAGAGTTAGAGAGGTTTAGGGAGGGAATTCCAGAACTTAGTGCCTAGGCAGCTGAAGGCATGGTCACCAATGGTGGTGCGATTAAAATTGGGGATCCGCAAGAGACAAGAATTGGAGGAGCGCAGACATCTCGGAGGGTTGTAGGGCTGGACGAGGTTACAGAGATAGGGAAGGGCGAGGCCATGGAGGAATTTGAAAACAAGGATGAGAATTTTAAAATCGAGGCGTTCCTGGACCGGGAGCCAATGTCGGTCAGTGAGCATAGGGGTGATGGGAGAACGGGACTTGGTGCAACTTAGGATACGGGCAGCAGAGCTTTGGATGAGCTCAAGCTTATGGAGGGTGGAAGATGGGAGGACAACCAGGAGAGCATTGGAATGGTCGAGTCTAGAGGCAACAAAGGCATGGATGAGGGTTTCAGCAGCAAATAAGCTGAGGCAGGGGCAGAGACGGGTGATGTTACAGAGGTGGAAGTAGACGGTCTTGGTGATGGAGCGGATATGTGGTCAGAAGCTCATCTCAGGTTTTAATAGGATACTAAGGTTGCGAATGGTCGGGGTCAGCCCCAGACAGTGGCCAGGGAGAGGGATGGCGTCGGTGGCTAGGGAACGGAGTTTGTGGCAGGGACCGAAGACAACAGCTTCAGTCTTCCCAATATTCAGTTGGAGGAAATTTTTGCTCACGGACAAGCAGTGTGACAAATGAGAGACAGTGGAGGGATCGAGAGTGGTGAGGTAGACCAGCGTACATGTGGAATCGGACATTGTACTTTCGGATGATGTCGCCATGTAGATGAGAAATAGGAGGGGGACAAGGATAGATCCTTGGGGAACTCCGGAGGTAACAGTGCAGGAGCGGGAAGAGAAGGCATTGCAGGTGATTCTCTGGCAACAACTGGATAGATAGGAATGGAACCAGGCGAAGGCAGTCCCACCCAGCTGGACGATGGAGAAGGATGGTGTGGTCAACCGTGTCAAAGACTGCAGACAGGTCGAGAAGGATGAGAAGGGATAGTTCACAGTCACGTAGGATGTCATTTGTGGCTTTGATAAGGGCCGGGGCAGCGGCAGAAACCTGATTGGAGGGATTCAAACATGTAGTTGCGGGAAAGATGGGCACAGATTTGGGCGGCGACAACACGTTCAAGGAGGTTGGAGATGGGGCGGTAGTTTGCAAGGACAGAGGGGTCAAGGGTGGGTTTTTTGAGGAGAGGATGATGATGGCAGACCATGCTTATTGTGCTTAAGTGATATAATTTCCTGTCGACTTACAGAGTTCAGATTTAAAGACTTGGAGCATTCTACATAGTGATTTATGTTATGGAAATTCATTCATGATACTGACAGACCTTTTAAGTCAGCACTCAGGCCTTGTAAAGTGGGTGTTAACATCTAGGTATTATCATCTTCATGCAAACAACCCCCCTTTAGACTCTTCCATGGTCTATCAGTCTGCATACGTACATGTTATGCTGTTCCAAACAACTTTGCTTTTGATTTCATTTCTGAATGGAGACATAGACATAAAGATAAATTCAGCAGGGGCATTTCCTGGTCTCCAACAGTAACTCCAGCACAGGAATCCGGCAGAACCCCCAGATCAATGGTGCAAATGGCTGAAAAAAGGGAGTTTTCTGTTCACTCTGCTGCTGTAACTCTGGTGGGAGAATCCTGGGGAATTTCATGGCTACAAAATCGATTCAGGATGATCACCCCTCATGCAATAGTCTGATAGGTTTGGCCAATTATAGGTGCCACAAGAACATTGGTATTCTTTTAGAGATACAGCTGGATGAAGCTTTTAATAAAAAATGAGTTATTGGGGTCGATTTTGAGTGCCCTCGGGCGATAAAGGTCGTAAAATGGCGTCGGTAGTCTTAACGCCCTGTTAACATCATCAATGCGGCTGGCTGCATTTTAAAAGGGGCCTACTACCGGGTACTCTGATGTCCACAAAAATAATCTGGGCCGCTGCCACCCCATAACCCCCACCCTCCCCGACCCCGACCACAACTTACCTTGCCGGCAGCATCTCCCGCCCAATTTTCAGTGTTCAGACAGGCGAGCTGCGTCAGGATGCCTGTTTGGCGTCCTGCAGCTCACCTGATGAATTTAAATAAGGCCAGAGCCTCAAAATGACAGGAGCCTCTTTGCCGCCGGAATGGGCAAAAATTCAAAATCTAATCCATTCTTTAAAACGATGCAACATAAAATAAAAAAGTCTTCCTATTTTGCCACAGCATCCTTAGTTTTTAGGACAGCCATTAGGAAGTATTTCTTTACACAGAGGGCAATCAACAGCTGGAACCTGTTGCCAGAAGAACTTATTAAGAAACAGCTAGATATTGTAGTGGGAAGAGTGCAGGATTGTTAATCTGCAAGGATGAGATCAAATGGCCTGATTTAAATAGAATGTTCCTATTGCTAGAGAAAAGAAAACAGACCTGTAATTTCTTTGAGACCACAATGTCACGTGAATTTTGAATTTGAATTCATGTTGTGATCTTGTACCAAAAAATATTTGATTATTTTTTTTTGCTTGCTTGCTAAACACGATAAATGATACAATTTGTGTCAGAATTTATGACATGAAAATTGATGATGACATCAAAATTCACATGACATTGTGGCCTCGAAGAATTTACATGTCTGTTTTCTTTTCTCTAGCAATAGGAACATTCTATTTAAATAAAAACTCTGTTAATTGAATAGTTTGCAGCATGGTAAGAGCTATTGCTAATCAATTGTAGAGCTCATATTAGGTGCTGCTGGATACATTAGGATTTATATGAGCATAGTAGAGTGCTAAGACATTTCTTATTAATTTTTATATTGGCGAGGGCTGACATCGAGAAATTGTACAGTACAGAAAACGAACTGCTGAGGAAATTCTGCCTCATGGGCTTTGAGAACTGGAGCATAGCATAGATTTCCAATACAACCAGACTTCAGACAATGTCATTCCTACAGCACATTTTTATTAAGCCTTGATAACAGTGTGGGAGAATAATGTAAAGGATTAATTAAAGAAATGTATGAAAAGGTTAATTTAGTGGTCTTGCCTTTTGTATTGGATATAAAATTAAAACACTGTTTTCTATTGAAAATATTAGAGGAAGACTTACTGCCCAATCTCCAACCTCCCTTGTCTCTCGAAGATCCTTGAGCATGTTATTGCCTCCCAGCTCTGTGCCATCTCTCATGTACATCCCTGTTTTGTAAACCCTTTTGGTCCATCTTCCGCCCCTTCACAGCATCGAAATGGCCCGAACCAAATTATGAATGACATCCTGTATTACTGTCACCATGGTGCTTTATTTGTTTTCACCCTTCTTGACCTTTCCACGGTATTCAACACAATCAACGATGCCATCCTTCTCCATGGCCTTTGCTCCATCATCCACCTTCATGCGACTGCCCTCGCATGGTTCCATTCCAACCTACCCTAACACAGGTTTCTCTTCTGACCTCTGCATCATTACCTCTAGAGTTGCCGAAGGATCAATCCTTGACCTCCCTCCTTTTCCTCATCTGCATGCTGCCCCTCGTTGATTCTTAATTGCCCTCTGAAATGGCCTAGCAAGCCACTCAGTTGTAAAATCTCGCTAAAAAAAGTCGTAATAAGAATAAAACCAGATGGACCACCCGACATCGGACCACGAGGCACCGGACACGACAACAGCAAACCAAGCCCAGTCGACCCTGCAAAGTCCTCCTCACTAACATCTGGGGACTTGTGCCAAAATTGGGAGAGCTGTCCCACAGACTAGTCAAGCAACAGCCTGACATAGCCATACTCACAGAATCATACCTTTCAGCCAACGTCCCAGACTCTTCCATCACCATCCCTGGGTATGTCCTGTCCCACCGGCAGGACAGACTGACCAGAGGTGGCAGTACAGTAGTATACAGTCAGGAGGGAGTGGCCCTGGGAGTCCTCAACATTGACTCTGGACCCCATGAAATCTCATGGCATCAGGTCAAACATGGGCAAGGAAACCTCCTGCTGATTACCAACTACTGCCCTCCCTCAGCTGATGAATCAGTTCTCCTCCATGTTGAGCACCACTTGGAGGAAGCACTGAGGGAAGCAAGGGCACAGAATGTACTCTGGGTGGGGGACTTCAATGTCCATCACCAAGAGTGGCTCGGTAGCACCATTACTGACCGAGCTGGCCGAGTCCTGAAGGACATAGCTGCTAGACTGGGCCTGCGGCGGGTGGTGAGCGAACCAACATGAGGGAAAAACTTACTTGACCCCGTCCTCACGGGGATTATACGTGTTGCAAATGCATCTGTCCATGACGGTATTGGTAGGAGTGACCACCACACAGTCTTCGTGGAGATGAAGTCCCGTCTTCGCACTGAGGACACCATCCAACATGTTGTGTGGCACTACCACCGTGCTAAATGGGATAGATTCAGAACAGATCTAGCAGCTCAAAACTGGGCATCCATGAGGTGCTGTGGGCCATCAGCAACAGCAGAATTGTATTCTAGCACAATCTGTAACCTCATGGCCTGGCATATTCCTCAATCTACCATTACCAACAAGCCAGGGGATCAACCCTGGTTCAATGAGGAGTGTAGAAGAGCATGCTAGGAGTAGCACCAGGCGTACCTAAATATAAGGTGCCAACCTGGTGAAGCTACAACTCAGGACTACATGCATGCTAAACAACGAAAGCAACATGCTATAGACAGAGCTAAGGGATTCCACAACCAACGGATCAGATCAAAGCTCTGCAGTCCTGCCACATCCAGTCGTGAATGGTGGTGGACAATTAAACAACTAACGGGAGGAGGAGGCTCTGTAAACATCCCCATCCTCAATGATGGTGGAGTCCAGCACGTGAGTGCAAAAGACAAGGCTGAAGCGTTTGCAACCATCTTCAGCCAGAAGTGCCGAGTGGATGATTCATCTCTGCCTCCTCCCGATACCCCCACCATCACAGACGCCAGTCTTCAGCCAATTCAATTCACTCCACGTGATATCAAGAAACGGCTGAGTGCACTGGATACAGCAAAGGCTATGGGCCCCAACAACATCCCAGCTGTAGTGCTGAAGACTTGTGCTCCAGAACTAGCTGCACCTCCAGCCAAGCTGTTCCAGTACAGCTACAACACTGGCATCTACCCGACAATGTGGAAAATTGCCCAGGTATGTCCTGTCCACAAAAAGCAGGACAAATCCAATCCGGCCAATTACCGCCCCATCAGTCTACTCTCAATCATCAGCAAAGTGATGGAAGGTTTCGTCGACAGTGCTATCAAGCGGCACTTACTCACCAATAACCTGCTCACCGATGCTCAGTTTGGGTTCCGCCAGGACCACTCTGCTCCAGACCTCATTACAGCCTTGGTCCAAACATGGACAAAAGAGCTGAATTCCAGAGGTGAGGTGAGAGTGACTGCCCTTGACATCAAGGCAGCATTTGACCGAGTGTGGCACCAAGGAGCCCTAGTAAAATTGAAGTCCATGGGAATCAGGGGGAAAACTCTCCAGTGGCTGGAGTCATACCTAGCACAAAGGAAGATGGTAGTGGTTGTTGGAGGCCAATCATCTCAGTCCCAGGGCATTGCTGCAGGAGTTCCTCAGGGCAGTGTCCTCTGCCCAACCATCTTCAGCTGCTTGATCAATGACCTTCCCTCCATCATAAGGTCAGAAATAGGGATGTTCGCTGATGACTGCACAGTGTTCAGTTCCATTCGCAACCCCTCAAATAATGAAGCAGTCCAAGCCCGCATGCTGCAAGACCTGGACAACATCCAGGCTTGGGCTGATAAGTGGCAAGTAACATTCGCAACAGACAAGTGCCAGGCAATGAACATCTCCAACAAGGGAGAGTCTAACCACCTCCCCTTGACATTCAATGGCACTACCATCGCCGAATCCCCCAACATCAACATCGTGGGCATCGCCATTGACCAGAAACTTAACTGGACCAGCCATATGAATACCGTGGCTACAAGAGCAGGTCAGAGCTGGGTATTCTGCGCCGAGTGACTCACCTCCTGACTCCTCAAAGCCTTTGCACCATCTACAAGGCACAAGTCAGGAGTGTGATGGAATACTCTCCACTTGCCTGGATGAGTGCAGTTCCAACAACACTCAAGAAACTCAACACCATCCAGGACAAAGCAGCCCGCTTGATTGGCACCCCATCCACCATCCTAAGCATTCACCCTTCACCACCAGCGCACTGTGACTGCAGTGTGTACCATCCACAGGATGCACTGCAGCAACTCGCCAAGGCTTCTTCGTCAGCACCTCCCAAACCCGCGACCTCTACCACCTAGAAGGACAAAAGCAGCAGGCACATGGGAACACCATCACCTGCACGTTCCCCTCCAAGTCACACACCATCCCGACTTGGAAATATACTGCCGTTCCTTCATCGTCACTGGGTCAAAATCCTGGAACTCCCTTCCTAACAGCACTTTGGGAGAACCTTCACCAGACAGGCTGCAGCGGTTCAAGAAAGCGTCTCACCACCACCTTCTCAAGGGCAATCAGGGATTGGCAATAAATGCTGGCCTTGCCAGCGACGCCCATATCCCATGAATGAATGAAAAAAATTATAGGTAAGGGATCAGCTTCCACATGTACCAATGACATCCAACACTACCTCGTGGCTATCTCTCTTTACTCCTCGACTGTCTCTCAGACTGCCAATGTAACATCCTGTCTTGGATGAGTTGCAGTGTCTTCCAGTTTAACATTATGAGGAACAAAGCCATTATCTTCGGCCCCCACCATGATCTCTACTCCCTTGCCTTCGATCCCCTTCTCCTCCTCAGCCACTGTATCAGGCTCAACCAGATCGTTCAGAATTTTGGAGTCCTAATTGACCCAGAGTTTAGATTCAGAACCCATATTTTCTCCAATACAAAGAACATTTATTTCTATCTCCACAGCACTGCCTGTCTCCACCCCTATCTCTGCTGCTTCACCACTGAAGCCCTCATACATGCCTTTGTTACCTGAAAATTTGACTGTTGCAACATAGTCCTTGTTTGCCTCTCTTCCTCCACCCTCCACAAACTCCAAGTTGTGCAAAACTCTGTTGTACACAACTCTGTTGTACACATCCGTCCCATTTTAAGTCCTGCTCAACCATCATTCCTATCCTCACTGACATATGCTGACTTCCTATCCCACAACACATCAAACATACAAACCTTGGCTTCATTTTTAAGCCCCTCCATGACCTCCCTTCGGTATTTCTCTGCAATCTCCTACAGTCTTATATCTGCCCCTGAATCATAGAATCATAGAAAGGTTACAGCATGGAAGGAGGCCGTTCGGCCCATCGAGTCCGTGCTGGCTCTATGCATGAGCAATCCAGCGAGTTCCACTCCCCCGCCCTATCCCCGTAGCCCTGCAAATCCTCTGCACCCTTTCTAAGGACTTCACATCCTTCCTAAAAGTTCTACAGTACTGCACTGATGTGTCAGCGTCAATTATGTGCTCAAGTCTCTGGAGCGTGATTTCAACCCGCTACCTTCTGTTTCAGAGGCAAGTGTGCTACCACTGAGCCAAGGCTGACACAATTTAAAGCAGTTTGCAACTTCTGTAATTCTTCCAAATAACTGGAGTAATTATCTTCTGGGTTTAAAAGGACAACATACATTAGATTTACAGAAAATGAAAGGTACAATATTTTGGAATATCTATCCAATCATTCAACTATACGGGCTTTACAAAGCATGCTATTCCTTAATTGCTGTGGTTTCCGGTAGAATTGCTATTTTTATTTCAAGCAGAGCAGCACACCCACCACAGTCAATGTGGGCAGGCTGAGCAGACAACAGTTACATTGTTCCCATCACTGAAAGTTAACCTCATTTCATACATGGTGATTGGTAGGATACTGATTTGCCATCTCAGAATTGCATGAAATGAAAACCATGAAAAGGATTATCTGTTTTTCTGAATCTTGCCTTTTGTGCATTGCCCTCTCCCACAATTGGCCACAGAGCCTTCAGCTGCCTCCATAAACCTCTCCATCTGCCTCTTCTTTAAAAAATCTTTTCAAAACTCTTCTCTTTGGCCAAGCTTCTGCTTACCTCATCTAGGCCTGGCTTAACATCTGTTTTTATCACATTTGTCTTGAAGCACCTTGAATCATTATTTACATTAAAATGTTATATAAATGCATGTTGTTGTTCAGAGATATTAAAATTTGGATTTTTGCAAATTAAATTGCTAATTAGAATGAACAAATTAATAATACAAGCCAAATTAGTTATCATTTGAAGTTTATATCCTGAAAAATCTCAGTTCCAGAATATGTGGGTGGCTCTAGGAAAGTGTTGAAATATATAATTTTCATTTGCTAAAATACCAATTCAAGAATATCGAGAACACAACTGCTGCAAGGGCAAACTCTAAGGCTTGCTGTTCTTTTTCTATGTTTATAAAGATTAAGTATACGTTATCAGACTTATTTGAGGGTTTAGCGAGTTTATCCACCGTGTACCTGAGCCCTCGAAACAAGGAAACTCCTGGGGGTTTGATCCACAGTCTGTGTTGAATTAGCTGATCTCGGCCAGAGTTGTGCTAAAATTATCCTCAGCACCTTGGTTAGAACAGGGAGAATTGGTTCCAGCTCCTGATCACTATCCAGCGACTTTGTTGAATATTTGTGGACTTGAGTGAGGACAGGACTGGGCTCAGCTCTAATGCTACACTTTGACCAGTCTGCCAACACTTACCATCAATATTTGCACAAGAATAATGGTAAGTTGGGTAAGGCATCAGAGGAACTGGCACCTGTTTTATATTCTAAAAACCTCAGAAATGTATTAACCAGAAGGAGAGAAAGAGAGAGAGAGAGAGACTGGGGTCAGAAAGGGAGGGGTAGACGAGGTTTTATCATTTAACGTTAGTTCAATTAAAAAAAAACACCAGATGAATTTTGTGTTTCTTTGGCAATTAGAAAAGGTCAATTCTAATTACTTACACCTATGAGACAGACTTTCTAATTTCTAACACCTACAAGAATCAGGAGAGAGTGTTGAAGGAGAGAGAAGGTTGAGAGAAAAGGGGATTGAGATAGAGAGGGCTTGAGAGAGAGGAAGGTTGAGATCGAGGAGAGTTTGAAAGAGAATGGAGAGTTTGGGGAAGGAGTTGAGAGAGAGTGGATGAGAGAAAAGAGGGATGAAGAAAAGAAAAAGAGAGGGGTTGGGGTTTGAGAGAGGGGGTGTTGAGAGAAAGTGGGAAAGGGAGTTGAGAGAGAATGGGGTTATAGAGAGATAGTGAGAAAGACACAAATAGAGGGAAAAGCACAGTTACTTTCCTCATTCTAATATATTTTTTTAAAGTTGCATTTCAAACGCATGGATAGCCTTTTTGAAGGAAACAGGAAGGGAAGGAGGGGGAAACAGCTTGGGGGTGACGGGACCTCTGGTCTTTTGCCACCTGCCTTTGAGGGAGTCAGTAGGAAAGAGACTTAAGGGTGTGGTGAGTAACAGTAGAGTAAATGAAGGGGGACGATACAGGAGGTTTAGCAGGTAGTTCAAAGATGAAAAGGTGGGGTAGTGATAGGATAGAAGGAGCGGTAGGAAGGAGAATGTGTGGTGGGAAGGTGAAGAGGTAGGTGACACAATCGAAATAAGGGAGTAGGGGAAGCATGAGTGATTGGGGAGGGGATGGGAATGGAGCCACTGAGAGTGACATTTTCCCCACAATCACACCCTAAATGAGGCCTACAGCCATTTGTGGCTCCTTTCCCTGCCACACCATACCGTCTACATTTTCCCACCCAAAGGGAAAGACAAAGAGAGAAAGTGAAGCAAATCAAGAGTTAAGGGGAGAGAGGCAGAAGTGAAAAGAAAGAGACAGAAGCAGAACAGGAAAAACAGAGAGTGAAACAGCAACACAGAGACAGATAAGAGTGGCCATATGCTCTGATGTACCGCTTCCAATGCCATGGGAGATTGTGATATATTAAAAACCTTCTGTCTGTGTGCACTTCATGTCAACTTTCCCATTATAAATTCCAATAGAAATTGCCCATGTAAACTTGTTATATTGTAATTACACTCTCCTGCCAGTGGAGACATTACAGCATCACTACTGATATAATTGCAGTGTGACAAGTTTTTATACGAAATTGCCATTATAAATGTTGACATAGGATTTTATAATTCATAAAATTCATAACAGAAATATAAAAAAGGGCAGAATGCATGACTTTAAAATGAGGATTGAAGTTATGTCTGCACGCCCTGTTTGAGTTATTCCCCAACCTCTAACCCCACTTCACCTGAAGACTACACTTGGTCTTGAGTCCACAAATGCTGTGCCATGGGAGATCAACTATATTATAAAAACTGGTATGTCGGTCAAGTGTTCCATTGAAAAATCCTAGATACACATATTCCCTATGGACATTCTTACGTTAAAAATGTTCACTTAACCATAACCATTCCCTTTTACATCAGTAGGTGGCACTGTAATCGGATTTCTAATGTTAATTTGATCACTGACCTGTAACGTGAGAAAAGTTGAAAGATTTGAATCAACATGCAGTTTCAGTCTTTAGCCACCCAGTGGTGTTGTAAAGCAATTTTTACTTTTCTGAAGCCATCATTGTTTTCTGCTGTGCTAGGTAAATATTTTAGTTATCCTAACTTTTTACTAATATCTCCTGTAAGTTTTAAACTTTCTGGGTTTTTCAGTTTTATGCAGTTCTTTTGCTCCTGTATTTATTTAATTTTACATTTATTCAGTGGCACTCGTCTGGTTCCATTCTTACCTATCCAGTCGTAGCCAGAAAATCACCTGCATGGCTTATCTTCCCGCTCCTACATCGTTACCTCTGGAGTCCCACAAGGATCTATCTTTGCCCCCCTCCTATTTCTTATCAACATGCTGCCCCTTGGCGACATCATCAGAAAACACAATAGCAGATTCCACATGTACCCTGACGACACCCAGCTCTACCTCACCACCACCATTCTCAACCCCTCCACTGTGTCTGATTTGTCACACTGCTTGTCCGACATCCAGTACTGGATGAGCAAAAATTTCCTCCAACTAATATTGGGAAGACCAAAGCCATTGTCTTTGGTCCCCGCCGCAAATTCCGTTCCCTCTCTTTGGTCACTGTCTAAAGCTGAACCAGACCGTTCGCAACCTTGGTGTCCTATTTGACCCTGAGATGAGCTTCTGACCACATATCCACTCCATCACCAAGACTGCCTACTTCCACCTGCGTAACATCGCCCGTCTCTGCCCCTGCCTCAGCTCATCTGCTGCTGAAACCCTCATCCATGCTGTTGTTACCTCCAGACTCGACTATTCCAAAGCTCTCCTGGCCGGCCTCCCATCTTCCATCCTCCATGAAATTGAGTTCATCCGAAACTCTGCTGCCCGTATCCTAAGTCACACAAAATCCCATTCTCCCATCACCTCTGTGCTCACTGACCTACATTGGCTCCGGGAATACCTCAATTTTAAAATTCTCATCCTTGTTTTCAAATCTCTACATGGCCTCGCCTCTCCCTATCTCTGTAACCTCCTCCAACCCCACAGCTCTCCGAGATCTCTGTGGTCCTGCAATTCTTGCCTCTTGCGCATCCCCGATTTTAATCACTCCACCCAATGGCGGCTGGGCCTTCAGCTGCCTAGCCCTAAGCTCTGGAATTCCCTTCCTAAAGCTCTCCGCCTCTCTACCTCTCTCTCCTCCTTTAAGACATTCCTTAAAACCTACCTCTTTGACCAAGGTTTTGGTCACCTGTCCTAATATCTCCTTACGTGTCTCGGTGTCAATTTTTGTTTAATAACGTTCTTGTGAAGTGCTTTGGGACGTTTTACTAGGTTAAAGGCACTACATAAATGCAACTTTTTGTTATTGTTGTTGTGGGGGCCATAATAAATAAGATAACACTTGCATGTATATAATGCCTTTCCACATCGCTGAAACACTTCACACGATAAATTATATTTGGAATGCAGTAATTGTTATGTAAGCATATGCACTAACCATGTCCCACAATTAGCAATGAGATGAACAACCAGTTCCCTACTCTTTGAGTAGTGCTATGGAACCTTTATTGTCTACCTGTACAGGTAGATATCTCATCTGAAAAACAACAATTCCCACAATGCAGCACTCACTCAACGTTGCAGTACATCGTGCACTAAAGTCTTCATGCGAACCACTTGAATCTGCAACCTTCTAAGTTGCAGGATTTCTATTTGCCACAGAAGGAACATCGAATGATTTATATTAAAAAAAATGTAGGTACATTTTGCTCTCAAGTCTCTGAATTCTCTGAACAGGAGGAGTGTAGAATGTGTATTCAAGCCAGACGGTCTAGTTTGTGGAACATACTTCTTACATACCACTTCGGCTGTAGACAATGGAGGGGATTAAGACATTTGTGTGAACCATCCAGACTCATTATGGTGAGAGAGTCCTATTCATTTTGAGAATAGGAGTAGATAACATTCTTGGGACCCTCACATAGGGGGCGGTAGTTAGTTTAACTGGTGGCCCTATTGGACAGGGAGGGTCAGTGGTCAAGCTGTTGGTTTCCTGTCCAGCTAAGGAACAAACTGCAGAAGCACATGGTCTACAAGTCAGTTGTAGGGATTGCCTACTTTTCCAGTGATTCATGAACCTGGACAATAGTCAGTCAAAGAAAGTCACACTATTCTGTATTTTAGTTAATCAAAGTTATTTTAATGATTATACTGTTCACACAAGCATCAAGCAATACATACAACCTTTAAACCAAGGATTTCAGCAGTAGAGTGATCAGCTCTCATAGCTCTTGAGGTTCTTCTTGTTGGACATCCTTCCTGTAGGCGAAGCTTCATTAGGCTCCTCTGACTGCAGTAAAGAATCTGCCATAATGTCCCATTTTTATAAGGTTTTTGCTAGTTGGGGTGTGAGTAAAAGTCCAGGGAAGTCCCATTTTTGCCACTCAAAGTTAAGGAAAGTCCATTTTGGCCACACCCACTGTTGCATCAACAATGGCTGTTAGTTCTCGTATGTCATTCAACTTCCCAAGATTGTATGAAACGGTGTGAATTCAGGTGCAGCCTCTCAACCATGTGAAACCACCATGTGAAACCTTCTGTAGCCTCTTGATCATGTGAAACCAGGTGCAGTAGTTTTAGTTGTCTTTCCCAGGGATCTCTAACTGTCTCAGTACTGTTTACCAAGTTGTTATCTATCCATTTTGTTCTTATCAGTTGTTTTGAAAACCAAAGCTTCTGCACATTGCTGCCTTTGCATTTTAAATTGACAATGTCCTAGAGTTGTTAACCCCTGACTTCTGTTCCTCCTCAAGTGACTGTCTGATCTTCTGCCTGATTCACTTCATACACCTTGAGCGTTGTCCTTGGTGTTAGGTTTTTATCATTGGTTCACGTTCCTGTTTAGGGCGGGTTTGCCGTGACGTATGCAAAAAGAATATTTCCTTGCCATGTCTGCAGATTAGACGTCTCATTATGCATAAGCAAATTATCATAACAAACACCAGTATACATTGTGTACAGATTAAAGCCATACTAATATATCATTCTATATCATCTAGCCTTACATAGGTCATAGTCTGTCTTATACCACCCCCATAAATGTTTATCAGTAACCCATTTTGTGATCTTGTTACTATATCTAATTCAATATAAAGCTGCAATACATGCTGCATGTGATGGCTTTTGATATATGCTGATTCTTGTACTCCTGATTAGTTCCACTGATTATTTCTTTTACTCCTGTCATTATTTGGTCCATGCCTTTCGTTAGTTTGGCTATTGAAACTGTGCCCTGTTGAGTTTCGTATATCAGATCTCTATCCCCCTTATTCATGCCCTTTAAATTGCTCTTCAATTGTTTTCACAACAATTCATCATGTTCCCACATTGATTCAACATCTAACCTATTCCACGCTGAAATGCCCACAGTAGTCCCGATACCTATCCACTCAGCTACATCCCTTTTCTGTATTTTATGGCCTGGCTTATAAGGACCTACATTGGCTCCCAGTCCGGGAACGCCTTGATTTTAAAATTCTCATCCTTGTTTTCAAATCCCTCCTTGACCTCACCCCTTCCTATCTCTGTAACCTCCTCCAGCCCTACAACCCTCCGAGATCTCTGCGCTCCTGCAATTCTTGCCTCTTGCACATCCCAGATTTTAATCGCTCCACCATTAGCGGCCATGCCTTCAGCTGCCTGGGCCCTAAGCTCTGGAATTCCCTCCCTAAACCTCTCTGCCTCTCCACCTCTCTTGTCTCCTTGAAGATGCTCCTTAAAACCTAACTCTTTGACCAAGCTTTTGGTCACCTGTCCTAATATGTCCTTATGTGGCTCGGTGTCAAATTTTGTTTGAAAATGCTCCTGTGAAGTGCCTTGGGACATTTTACTATATTAAAGGTGCTATATAAATACGAGTTGTTGTTGTTGTTGTTGTTGTTGTTGTTGTTGTTGTTGTTGTTGCCATGCTTGGTATAAATCCTGACCTGCATTGTGTTGGTGGAGGTCATGTACTATTTCTTGCAACATTGCACTATATAATTTAGTGTGGGCTGGATGGCATGGCCCTGGTGGAAAGGTTTTCTCTGATAGAGGTATCAATAACACTACCAATTCATAATGGACATCATTATGAACTCCCTGCTGGGCCTGGATGATGACTAATCCATTAGTTGGCCCTAGCTCTGTTTCTAGATATTCCCCTTTAAAACTTTCTTCCTTAGGTTTTCTTTGGTTGTCATTGCCAGAGTTGCCTTCTGAATCTGTTTGGTCATTAAGACAGCATCTGTTGGTAAAAATGCTCATATGTCTCATTACACAGACCTCTGTTGCTCCATTCTGCCTGGGTCCTCCTTTGTAGAGCAAAAAGCATTGATGCAATGGCCCTTTAAATACAGACACTCCAGCTGACAGCAGGTCATGCGGGTGCGCAGTCCACCCTGCTGCGTAGCTTTCAGACGGCAATCCCGGAACCAATGTTAAGGGCCATCAATTAAGTCATGATCGCTTGGGGAAAGGTACGGATTTATTTTTCGGGTTTCCCACGCACCCATTGACCCCCCCCCCCTACCCCGCTGCCATCCCATTGCCTTTATTAAGGGACAATGAAACTGTTTGTACAGTGACTGCTCTTTCCACTCAGAAAGCTGTGACTTAGCAGATTGAAATGCTGGAAGCTCAAAAACTAATTAACTTCAGCAATGCAGAAGTAAGAGTTAATTACTTCTTGCTTGTCAAATCCTTAGGGGGTGGGGGAGGAGTCAATCACATTAGCAATTCTCAGATGTAACCACATTAAGAAAACAGTGCTTTGTAAATGTTTGAATTGATTTAAAACAAGACCATGTGTCTTTAATTTAAACTGTATAATGCAATAGCAGTTTTTAACTGTAATCAATTAAAACAAAGTGCTTTGAAGAAGTTCAAATTGATCTTTTTTTCAAGAAGTCTTTGTGCTGTTAAAACAGTAATAAATTGCACAAAGATCCTGATACAATTAAATTCTGGATAATTAAATCTGTTAAAACAAGCAGAAATCATTATTAACATCACTATTGTTTAAATACATTCTTTGTAGGCAGAATTTCAGTTAGTTCATCTTAGTTTAAAAAGAAAAGGTCTATCTACAAATGTTTCAGATAAAACTCCAATTATTAAGCGATGTCCAAAATTTTATTGACTCTTAGATAGTTATTCCAACTGCAAGACATCTCCAGATTGTTGTCACAGAGATAGGAGACCCTTTAATCATTCTTTTTTTCCACTTTTTTTTCTGACCAATCACAAGATCAAAGGGTGTTGTCAGTTTGCCAACAGCTATGAAATTCCAGTACAACTAAAATGATTAAACAAATAGAATCACCTCACGTATCCCCACATTTTAACACATCAATTCACACTCTCTGATTCTCAACACAACTCCAACATATCAATTCACTTGACTCCTTATCCATTTCAAATCATTAAGCATTAAAAAAATTCTCAAAATGCCAATTTTCATATGTGATAATCTCATGTCTGGAATTAGAGACTCTCACATAATTTACAATAACCAGAATTTCACCGTGGCATCAATAAAAGTCTGGTTTTCACAATTTAATAGGTTAGTTAACCTCAATAACTCCAATTTAATTCAGCAATATCAAAATTAAAGACAAGCCAGAACAGATAAAATGATCAAAATAGCACGTGCTTACAAAAACCCAGTAAATTACATTACACAAAAGCAAGAAGCACAAAGCAAACACTGAAAGGTGGCATAGCCAGCAACAGTGAAAAGAAAGCACTCACACAGGCTTTTAAAGAGACAGTACACTGAAAACAAAAGAACACATTCTGTAGCTTGTAACTTGCTCCCTTTTTCCAACTATTTTCCATCATAGACTAATCTATCCTTTTTCACTTAAACCAATTTTGAATTTCCAATTATCCAGTGTCTTCCCCAATTGTTCCATTGCCGCTTCCAGTTCGCTCTTTAGATTAGTTACCTCTGCATCTAACCCTTGCTTTTCCTTGTCATCATTTTCTTTTTGTTTGTTGAGGGCTAATAGCCATATGGCTTTAGCCTGTTTCTTTAGAACCATGGAACCATAGAACCATAGAAAAGATACAGCACAGAAGGGGGCCATTTGGCCCATCGTGTCTGCGCCGGCTTGAAGAACAACCAGGTCCCCATTCTAATCCCACCTTCCAGCACCCGGTCCGTAGCCCTGCAGCTTACAGCACTTTAGGTGCAGGTCCAGGTACTTTTAAAAAGAGTTGAGAGTCTTTGCCTCTACCACCAATTCAGGCAGCGAATTCCATACACCCACCACCCTCTGGGTAATGAAGTTTTTCCTCATGTCCCCTCTAATCCTTCCTCCAATCAGTTTAAATCTATGTCATCTAGTTCTTGAACAGATACTTCCTGTCTAATCTATCTAGGCCCCTCATAATTTGTGTACCTCAAGTCTCCCCTCAGCCTTCTCTGCTCCAAGGAAGACAACCCCAGCCTATCCAATCTCTCCTCGTAGCTGCAATTTTCAAGCCCTGGCAACATTCTTGTAAATCTTCTCTGCACTCTCTCCAGAGCAATTGCATCCTTCCTGTAATGTGGTGACCAGAACTGTGCACAATACTCCAGTTGTGGCCTTACCTGTTCCTATCTTCCTATGTTCCTATAATGAAGTTTCACTACTCTACAGGGAGTGGGCTGGCTAGCTAACAGGCAACAGCAAGGGCACTGGCGGAGTGGCAGGGGTGGGACAGGAATGCTGTCATCCTGAGAGAGGACAGCAGATTCATGATCCATGGAGCCACTGCCACTTGCTGCCTCCTGTATGCGCCAACTTCTCCTGCAAGAAAGCAGGACGTGTGACGGTGATGTGGCTGTCATGGTTGAATAGCTGCCAGTGAGTGTGACCTGTGAGTTGTGGGTGAACAGCTTGCAACAGTGGTAATGTATGATGGTGAGAGGAAGTATCTGATTGGAAGAGTTGAGTACTGATTGAAAGAGTTTATCAATAGGTGAATGATGGGGGTGTAGTGCGTGGAGCAGTGGATGCAGCTAGTGGTGCAGTTGGTAGGAGATGCCACTTGATAGTTGACCTCACTCACCTTGACCACTCGTGTCAAAGTATTGAACTTCTTCCTGCACTGCACCCATATTCTTGGTGCCATGCTCCCGGCATTGACTTTGTAAGAACATATGAACATAAGAAATAGGAGCAGCAGTAGGCCATATGGCCCCTCGAGCCTGCTCCGCCATTCAATAAGATCATGGCTGATCTTCAACCTTAACTCCGCTTTCCCGCCTGATCCCCATATCCCTTGATTCCCCTAGAGTCCAGAAATCTGTCTATTTCAGCCTTGAACATACTCAATGTCTCAGCATCCACAGCCCTCTGGGGTAGAGAATTCCAAAGATTCACAAACCTGTGAGTGAAGAAATTCCTCCTCATCTCAGTCTTAAATGGCCGACCCATTATCCTGAGACTATGCCCTCTAGTTCTAGTCTCTCCAGCCAGGGGAAACAACCTCTCAGCATCTAACCTCAAACACCCCAGAATCTTATATGTTTCAATGAGATCACCTCTCATTCTTCTAAACTCCAGAGAGTATGGGCTCCCACTGCCCCAAGAGCATATGTCTGGAGGGCCTCTTGCCACCCCCCTGCGGATATAAGACGCCCCTCCTTCTGTCCACCTCTTGCACCAAGGCCTCTAGTGCATCATCTGAGAATCTTGGTGCACACTCTCTCGCAGGCCCTGTATAAACTCAGATCAGCAGATTGGTGGGGTCTGGCGTGCAGATTGGAGGATGAGGCATTTAGTAGTGCGCAACCTTTATTCACTGTTTTAAAAAAAACACAACAAATTGTAAACATGGGGACGGGACCTGCATCTATGTTTTACATTTGCGATGTCTGATCTCCGTTCAGACTCCATGAGGACCTGCATCTTATATTTTGCAAATGTCAGTGTCCCGCAAAAGTTGAGCAGCCCAGTTGTTGCTCATTAAAAATTCCAGGGGTCCCATCATCACCACACTGCACTATATTGCAGCACAGATTCACTTCCCAATTGACTTCCACCACTTCCTTCAGCCGCACTGCACCTCCCCTTTAAGAGGTGCAGGCCACTCACGAGAACTGGGCCCCCAGCTGGTGAGCAGTCACTCAACAGTGCAGGTAGCACTGGCTGCACACAGCAATCAGGTAAATCACCAGGCATCATGAATGTTACGTGCTGCCTGCATCTCAACGACCGAGCGCAGGTTAATCGCACATCGCGACCCCCGCGCCGGGTTTCGGGAGTTATCCAATATAACTCCCAGTATTTTTACCCTTTCTTTGTCTGACTATGTCAGGTCACTGTTCGAGCGTCACTTTGTCGGGAATGCCTACTTTTCCAGTGATTCATGAACCTGGACAATAGTCAGTCAAAGAAAGTCACACTACTCTGTATTTTAGTTAGTCAAAGTTATATCAATGATAATACAGTTCACACAAGCATCAAACAATACATACAACCTTTAAACCCAAGGATTTCAGCATCAAGGCAGTAGAATGATCAGCTCTTGAGAATCTTCTTCTTGTTGGACGTCCTTCTTTTGTAGGCAAAGCTTCATTGGGCTCCTCTGACTGCACTAAAGAATCTGCCACAATGTCCCATTTTTATAAGGTTTTTGCTAGTTGGGGTGTGAGTAAAAGTCCAGGGAAGTCCCATTTTGGCCACTCAAAGTTAAAGGAAAGTCCATTTTAGCCACACCCACTGTTGCATCAATGATGGCTGTTAGTTCTCGTGTGTCACTCAACTTCCCAAGATTGTATGAAACCGTGTGAAACCTTCTGTAGCCTCTTGACCATGTGAAACCAGGTGCAGTAGTTTTAGTTGTCTTTCCCAAGAATTTCTAACTGTCTCAGCACTGTTTAGACCATAAGACCATAAGAGATAGGAGCAGGAGTAGGCCATTTGGCCCCTCGAGCCTGCTCCGCCATTTATGGCTGATCTGATTTTTACCTCAACTCCACTTTCCCACCCTTTCCCCATATCCTTTGACTCCTTTGCTGATCAAAAATTTGTCTAACTCAGCCTTGAATGTATTCAGTGACCCAGCCTCCACAGTTTACTGACTTGCTATCTATCCATTTCGTTCTTATCAGTTGTTTTGAAAACCAAAGGCCTGTTTGAAGCTTCTCGAAGCTCATGCACATTGCTGCCTTTGCATTTTAAATTCACAATGTCCAAGGGTTGTTAACCCCTGCCCTTCACAGTTGAGAAGATCTGTTGAGAGAGACACAGGGAGTGGACAGTTCTTCTGTTTAAGATAGAATTGACGAGGTCCAGTGGAAATTTTGCTCTGAAAAGTTAATTGAACCCACTAATAGGGACTGTGTGGCATGTTTTGTATTTTCCTATGCTATGAGGAGGTGTACTGAATTAAGTCAAAGTGAGTTGAGATTTACTATAAATGGTAATCTGTATGTTCGCTTAACATTTGCAAAATAAATCAGTTTGTTGATTTACATTCAGCCTTGTCTCACCAAAGTGTTAATCAGTTCACCTTGCAGAAGATGGGAGGCACATGTGAGATTACAGTATTCAGTTCATATGACCAGAGGTTGTCACTGTTACAACCCCCTGGGTATGAATAGATATTGGGAAGCAAAAGTAAACTCCTGATCATGAAGGACATGCTTATCGGAGACTGAAGATGCTGAATATCTACACAGACCCAAAATATGTAACAACTACTAACTGAGCCAAGTTGACACTTAAAGTAATGTTCTAGTGTTTGACCAAACAAATGCTGAAAGTGCAGAAAATGAGTGCATTTAATAAAATATAAAATTGTTTTTATATGTTATTAAATAAACTCCCAAAAAAACAGAATTTTAAACAACAAAGAGTAGCACTTCATTCTTTGAATGTTCTGCCTGGAGCTGTTGGACCCCTGTTAGTTGAAACTAAAGTTGAAGCTCATGGAATTGACCTGATTAGGAAATTGGCTGAGCGGCAGGAGACAGAGAGTAGGGATAATAGGCAGGTACTCAAATTGGCAGGATGTGACTAGTGGCGTCCCACAGGGATTATGTTGGGGCCTCAACTATTCACTGTATTTATTAAGGACTTACATGACGGGGTAGAGTGCCACATATCCAAGTTTGCCGATGACACAAAGATAGGCAGCATTGTAAGCAGTGTAGATGGAAGCATAAAATTACAGAGAGATAATAGTAGATTAAGTGAATGGACAAAACTGTGGCAAATGGATTTCAGTGCAGGCAAGTGTGAGGTCATCCACTCTGGACCTAAAAAGGATAGATCAGAGTACTTTCTAAATGGTGGAAAGCTCAAAACAGTGGAGGTCCAAAGAGAGTTAGGGGTCCGTGTACATAGATTATTAAAATGTCATGGGCGGGTACAGAAAAAATAATCAAAAAGGCTAATGGAATGCTGGTCTTTATATATAGAGGACTAAAATACAAGAAGTTATGCAAAACCAAACAAAGCCCTGGTTAGACCAGACCTGGTGTACTGTGTTCAGTTCTGGGCACCTCATCATAGGAAGGATATATTGGCCTTGGAGGGAGTGCAGCCTAGATTTACTAGAATGATACCTGGACTCAGAGGGTTAAATTACGAGGTGAGATCACACAAACTAGGGTTGTATTCCCTGGAATTTAGAAGATTAAGGGGTGATTTGATCAAAGTTTTTAAGATATTAAGGGGAACTGATAGGGTAGATAGAGAGAAACTATTTCTGCTGGTTGGGGAGTCTAGGACTAGGGAACATAACCTAAAAATTAGAGCCAGGACTTTCAGGCGTAAAGTTAGGAAACACTTCTACACGTGAAGGGTGGTAGAAGTTTGGAACTCTCTTCCGCAAACGGCAGTTGATGCGAGCTCAATTGTTAATTTTAAATCTGAGATTGATAGATTTTTGTTAACCAAAGGAATTAAGGGATATGGGGCTAAGGCGGATACATGGAGTTAGGTCACAGATCAGCCATAATCTCATTGAATGGCGGAACAGGCTCGAGGGGCTAAATGGCCTACTCCTGTTCCTATGTTAGTCCTTGCCTGGAATTGCTTGGTTCAGGTCACCCTCTTTTGTAGATTCTTGCAACTTCCCAAATTTAGAGTTGTGGTGCTGTCTCAAGTTTTCTTGTTAACTATTTTGCCTCAGGTGCATCCTGCCCTGAAGTTTTTGCTACCCATAGTTTTCTTATCTGTATTAATCCATCATCTGCCAGCCTCCTGTGGTTTCACAAGATTAATTAAACACCCCATTGATATCAGAGTCTGCAAGACAAACTGGAATGTGAGCAATTGGTCGTGAGAAACAATGAAACCAAATAAACTGTAAAACCCTCACGTAAATCATAGAACAAATGGTTTGAAAGCAGTGAAATTGCCTGAATCTTGCATATAGGTTAAAGCACATTATTGAAGACTTAATGAGCACTCAGTTTTTAATGGTGTTTGACAAAGCGATAAAAGATTATGATATATTTTCTTTCCTAACTGATGCTTTGAGGATACTCTTTCTTATGTTAGACAGCAGTACAATGTAACATTTGAAGAGATATCATTTGTGCTGTATTGCCCTATAGTATTAATGCCTGGATTGTGTGGAGGGGCAGGAATTCCACCCACCTCGCTGCCCCAGTGCTGGCTCCACTGATGTTTCTACGTGTCAACTTCATTCAAATATTCAAGGCAAGGTCCTGGCATTGTCAATGCCTCTAATTGGGAGCTCGCCATTTAAGGGTGGGAAATGCTGTGCTGCTGCAGAATTTAAATACCTGCAGCCGCTTAAGGGTCAGGCATCAACAGTCAGCCATTTTTCAGCAAGCAGCAGTAAGAATTTTGGAGAGGTCAACTGCAGGGCACAGAGCCCAGGTTTTCAGAGTCAGAAGTGGAAGCGCTTCTGAATCAAGTATGGCAGAGGAGGGAGGCCCTGTTTCAGGCTGAATGGAGAACACTCTCAAAATGAAGTGCTTAGGCCAAGTGGAAGGAGATGGCTAGGGCAGTTAGTGCTAACTGACATAGCAGTTCAGTGCCACAGAAAGTTTAATGATCTTATCAGATTAGGCAAGGTAAAAGGACCCAACAATTCACTGCACTAAGCATTCCTGCCACTTAGCACCACCTGCCCCTTGCCGAGTTGGAAGTGCTCGTTATTAATACATTGGAGGTACTGCAGGCCCCTTTGCACCCCAGCCTTCAACTGCAATTGTTTCTTCATTCACAGCCCGACATGCATTCATCCCACTGAAAGCCTCATGTGGTATGTAATTGCTTGGTTCATGCACCTGTTATCACTCAATTATGGCTTGTCAGCTGTCACCTGGGTTTGACTGCATCTCATGGCAACCAGTGAGCATTATTACTTTTTGCATTCTTCTTAAAGGAGAAGTTAGCCCATTACACCAGAGAGAACTGACCGTGGTGGTGGCTCTCCAACTCAACATCTTCTCACCTTCAACAAGTGTTGACACTCCTGGGGCAGCAGCCAACAGAAGCAGTTGAAGACGGGAAGAAATCAAACCATGGGAATAATAGGTCCATTAGTTTGACATTGGTTGTAAGAAAGTTACTGGAAGGCATTATATGGGATGTGATGTTTTGATCATTTAAAGAATACAGAGGGTATTAAAAAAAATCCCGTGCCTAGAAATTGGATCACATAGCGTCCATTTGTCAGGCGAGAAACAGGCGCTGAAGGGTCCAATATGGCGTACAGCATGCGTGGGTATGTGCCGCACGCCTGATTGGTTAGGGTGCCCTGTAGTCATCCAAGGCGCTCATCTGAAACAGACGTTAGGCCCATTGCATATGCAGATCGGAGGCCTAATGCCTACTTCAAGCCCATTCCTGAAATCGGGTGACTACCAACTGCAGAAAAACAATGGTCTTTAAAGGGACTGCTGGAGTCCACCACCAACAAGGTAAGTGACATTTTTTTTACTTACCTGAATATGGAGCCATGAGGAGCAGGAGTGATTCTTCCATCTCCATATTAAAACTGCGAGCCACTGTCACCCACCGCTCGCGCCCCCCACCCCACTTCTGATCTCCTCGCACCTCCCCCTCTTCCCAGACTTACTGTTGCATTGATGTCGGTGTCCTTGATGACCGATCTTCATCCTCTTCACGGCCAGCACACTGCCTCTTGGGGCACGACTGGCGTGCTGGAGATGCTCGTCGTGCCCTGATTTCCTGTGGTCCTCTTAATCATCAGTTTCAGCATGGCCATTTGCATTTGCTGTTGGGTTCACATCTGATTTTTCTAGGCCCTGGTTTCTATCTCAAAAAAAGCTTGACACATTTTTCATTATTTTCCCCAGAATGAAAATGTGCTTATGTTCATGATTTATTAGTTGCTCTCAAATGGTCCATGTGAAATAAACTTACTCATCCAAAAAAAGACTGAAAAATAGTTTCTGCTTTACTCACTTCCTGCACACTTGCCAATTTTGAAGGAACTTACTGTTGCCAATTTAATATTTTTTTCTTATATTTCATCATAGTATTTGCCTTAAATCCATTTAACGGTAGGATTATAATCAGTTCGTTGCAGACAGATTTGCATCACACTTATCTCTGCAACTTTTTCACTAATTCATCTAGTTCCTACTTCATCCACTCAAAGTATTTCAAAACACATATCACTGTTTCGCTTTTGGCATTGCACACAAGGCAAAATCCTAACAGCATTATAGAAGCACTTTCACCGTACGGACTGCAGCGGTTCAAGAAGGTCTGCCACCGCCTTGTTAGGGCCGCTATGCATGGACAATGAAGGCCGACCTTGATGTGGCGCCCACATCCGTAAAATGAACTTTTAAAAAGTCCGACCCTCGGCTTACATGTTAACATCAACAATTTGCCATATACATTGTGCCTTTAATGTAATAAAAGTCTCAAAGTCCTTCATAGAGGTGAAAATGGACACCGAGCAGTGGTGGACAAGTTAGGGGACATGACTGAAAGAAATGCCAAAGTGGTAGGTTTTGAGGAAAGCTCTTAAGAAGAGAGAGATGCAGCAAGGTGGAGGGGTTTAGCGAGGGCATTACAGGGTGTGGGGTCCTCTCTGTTTCATCTTCAGTCACAGAGTTCAAGATGAAGGCCCAGATTTTTATGAGTGGAGGTCAAGTGGTGGGTAGTACTTGAGGGAGTTTCAGGATGGGCAACAATATGGAAGAATTTGTAGACAAGGATTTAAAATGTGATGCATTGAGGGTTGAATAGGCAATGGAGGTTGACAAAAATAGGGGAGTGGGACTTTGTACTGGTTAGGTTGTGGGTGCCATAGTTCTGGACAAGTTGTATTTTATTCAGGGTGGATCTCAGAAGAACGGTGAGGATAGCTTTGTATTAATCAACCCTAGAGTGACAAAGGACTGAGGAAGGTTTCAGCACTGGGAGGGGTGAGGTAGGGGTAGAGGCAAATCGTGTTGTCGTTTGTGGTAGTATGTGAGGTTGGAAGCTCAGCTGAAGATTGAACAGGATACTGAAGTTAAGCTGTCACGTTCAGACTGACTGAGCAGCTGGGGGTGGGATTGGGAATAAGCTGTGAGTCAAATAGAATGGTTATAGTCTTGCTGATGTTGGAGAAAGTTCTTGCTCAGCCACAATTTGATATCAGACAAGCTGTCAGACAAGATAATGGTGGTCATGGTGTCAAGCACAGTACTTGAGAAGTAAAGCTGGGTGTCATTAGCATACATGTGGAAGCTGAGTCCATGCTTATGGATGATGTCATCTGAGGCAGCAACTGAATAGGAAAAGAAGGGGGCCAAGGATGGAACTCTGGGGCAGCAGGGGCTAGGAAACGAAGCCAGTGAAGGACATGGGCCTAGAAATTTGATGATGCTGCACCCATTTTAAGGTGCAAAAAGGGCGCATAAATATCCAATATGATGGGTGGGGTACACGCATCATTACACGTCAGCAAGTGCGCCGCCCGCCTTATTGGTAAAGGCAGAAAAAGAGGCGTCCAGGGCACATGTCTAAAACAGGCATTAGGCCCTTTGCATATGCAAAGAGGGGTCCTAATGCATGTTTGAGGCTCCCTGTGCAAAATTGGGTTGCCCTGAATCCAGCCGGCATCAGGGAAAACATGGTCTACATGTGACCTAACTGGAAGTTCTTAAAGGGACCCCTATAGGCCACCACCAAAATGATACATTTTTTTAAAAAAACTTACCTGAATGTGGAGCTGGTCGGTGGAGGCGTGTTCCTCCCAGCTCCACTGCAGTGCCAAAGACTGTTGCTGGCCCCTGACTAATTGCTATCCTTCCAATCGCTTCTCTCTCTCCCGATTGCATCCCTCCCTCCCCTCTCCCAGGACCTACCTGAGGGCCACTGCTAGAAATTTAAAATCCTCTTCACTGGGGACAACCTATAGGTGTCTGCAGCTTGCTGGTCTCATGTCGTAGTGGTGTAGGGATAACCCCCTGTGTCCAGTTCTTGCCGGCAGGCCAGCGGGAACCAATTTCTAGACTACGTTTTTAAAAAAATATTGTTCTTGGTAAATGGACTATGCTGGTAAGGCTACATTTATTGCTCATCCCTAGTTGCCCTGAGAAGAGGGTGGTAGGTCTTTTCCTTGAACCGTTGCAATGACAACAACAAAACTTGCATTTAGGGGATCATGCATATAAATTACTCAAGGGAAGAAAAAGGTTAGATGTTAGGCGGTTCTTCTTTCCCCAAACAATAGTAGATCAATGGAACAAGTTCTGGCTTGTGCGGTGAGTGCTGATTCACTGTAACTTCAAGAGAGAGTTGGACCAGTCCCTGGCTGGGGCAGAAATCGCATCATGCAGAGGTAGGTACCAAATAATATAAGTCATGGTCAATGTGGTCTCCTGGACTAGTTTTGATAGCCTAGAGCGATCTGTTGCACTGTCTGTTTATTTCTGTTTTTGGTTTGAGACACTCCGTGAACCATTCCACACACATTAATCCCCTTGAGATCAGGCTTTATTTTTAAAATGTGGATTCCACAGTAATATGATATATGATATATAGGCTAAAACAAATACAAAAACATTATTATATAAGAGATTCTACAAAAGTTATTATTCACTTAGTATAAAATTCATATGATGAAACAATATGTAGAGTAAAGTTCTTTAGCCAACAAGCTGGCCCCAATATTTACAAGGAGGCGGGAGGGAGCGGGGGCACGTGTTTGCGGGGTGGGGGGGGAATCCTGGAAATGCCAGGATCACCCATCTAAATTCAGCTTTCTGGAAAGATCTTAATATCCCCTCAGTGCAGCACCCAGTTAATTCCAGGGTTTTCACCATCACTGCTCTTATCTGGAAATCTAAAAAGAAAAAAGAAAGACATGCATTTATATAGTGCTTTCCATGACTTCAGGACACCCCAAAATGCTTTACAGCCAATGAAGTATTTTTTGAGTGTAGTCACTGTTGTAATGTAGGAAATTTGGCAGCCAATTTGCATACAGCAAGATCCCACAAATAGCAATGTGATAATGACCAGATAATTTGATTTAGTGATGTTGGTTGAGGGGTAAATATTGGCTAGAACCCCAGGGAGAACTCCCCAGCTCTTCTTCGAAATAATGCCATGGGATCTTTTACGTCCACCTGAGAGGGCAGATGGAGCCTTGGATTAAAGTCTCACCTGAAAGACGGCACCATCGATAGTGCAGCCCTCCTTCAGTACTGCACTGGAGGGCCAGACTAGATTTTGTGCCCAAGTCCATGTATTGATCACTCTTTGTGTGAAGAAGAATTTCCTTATATGAGCCCTAATTTTACCTTTTACTAGTTTGAACCTGTGCTGCCTTGTCTTACTTTCACAGTTTAATTTAAAGTAATAATTAGCTTTTTAATTTCTTAACTATCTTATATACCTGTATAAGATCATTTCTCAGTTGCCTCTGTTCGACTGAAAAAGCCCAAGTTACTGCAATCTTTACTCATAACTTAGACCTTTGACACTAGGGATCTGCCTCATGGTCTTCTCTTCATTGTTTCTGGCACCTAAATGACTCTTTTCAGGATGCAATTACTGTGGCAAATTTCCTCATGGTGGTAAATGACTTCTTGAATGTAGAAACTATATTGATCTGCTTGGCCACTTCTTCCTAGGCAGCCCTGACTACAGCTTGTTGAGGAGGGTACGCTCACACCTGAAAATGACGTGCCTCCTTGTTTTCACCTCTCTCAGTATGACCTTCAGGCCTTTCTCTGACAAAGGAGTGACCTCACTTCCCTCCCCCAGGAATTGGCACACTTGCCTCACCTCGGCACAATACTGAATAGAAGGAGCAAAATTTGACAATTTGCAGCCAAAAAAGTGCTGATGGCTTTTTAAGGAGCTGCACGGGCACATGTATGATGCCGCCCTGGAAACACTCTGCACTCTTCGCTCTCCGCACCCTCCACCGCCTGCGCTCTGCTCTCCCAGATCACATTGTGATTGCACCACCTCTATGGTGGTCCTCAAAGACCCAAAATGTGAAACACATCGGTCCAATTGAGCATGGACTACTTGTGCGCTCTTGCCCCAAAGTCAGAAGTTCAAGGGTTCAAACTGCACTCCAGGATTTAAGAACATAATTTAGGCTGACATGTCAGTACAGTGCTGAGGGAGTGCTGCATTGTTGGAGGTGCTTTTTTTGCATAAGATTTTAAATTGAAGCCCCGTCTGCCTGTTCAGGAGTGGAATCAGAGGAAAGTCGGAAGCTGAATCAGGCCCATTTACTTACTACATTTACATGTGGAGGGATGGGTAAGTAGCAGGTATTGAGATTCACCTCCAAGAGGGGGGTGGAGGAGCAGCCACTTTTATAGGTGGGGGTTTGATGGAAAGCCTCTCCACCCTCCATCATCCACACAAGGACCACCTGGAAAATGGGTACAAAAAGTAGGGAAAATCCAGGCCTAAAGGTGTTACTTTAATTCTTCATGATTTAGTTCCTGTAGTTAAGGCTGAGCAAAACATTTTGATTAATGAAAAATAACGTCAAACAAAGATCCTACCTGCTAAATAGCAAAAGCTTTCAAAATATTTTCCAACACTGCAAAACTTATAATTCATTTGATTCTTGAAGCCATCATTGAAAAACAGGAACAGGCACTATCACTATAAGTAAACCCAGTTGACTATATAGTACATGATTATTTTCCTAACAATAAAACAGAAACGACATCTGTGGCATATTCCTACTAAACTTGAATTCTTCATATTCAACATAAACTGAAATCAACACCAAATTTATCAGTAAAAATAATCTATTTTAGTGGATCTCCTGTGATTTTGGTCACAGTAAGTCAGAGGATGTGCTGTTTTACAAGGACAGGAGTATTACATCTTGTTATACAGGTGTATTATTCTGCTGCTGAGGATGAGCTATTTGTAACCCAGCATGCCCTTTTAAAACTATGCAGTCTTATTGTTGCAAATAAGCACATCCTGAGTTCAATTGGAGACTAGTTGCTCTTAGATACAGCCTGAAGTCAATTAGGGGTTATTTTTTGTTGCTTTTGAAGTTTCTGTGAAGGCAGCAGAAAATAACTGACTTTCTTTGTTTTATATATATTTTTTAAAAATTTGTAACATAGAAATTTGCATGTGTGAAATGGCAGCACCTGTGATTGATGTATCACAAAATTGTTATCTGTTTATAGATTCTACAGAAATTTATGAATGTTTATTCAAAACAAGGTAAGATTCCCATTGCAGCTGACAAAATCTCTTTGTTCCAGCAAAGGTAATTTAAAAAATATACATAATACATATTCAGTTTCATGGCATACAGTCTGAGGTGACCTAAAAAAGGAAATTAATATTTTCTGCCTTAAAAAAAATCCCGTGCCTAGAAATTGGATCACATAGCGTCCATTTTTCAGGCGAGAAACAGGCGCTGAAGGGTCCAATATGGCGTACAGCATGCGTGGGTATGTGCCGCACGCCTGATTGGTTAGGGTGCCCTGTAGTCATCCAAGGCGCTCATCTGAAACAGACGTTAGGCCCATTGCATATGCAGATCGGAGGCCTAATGCCTACTTCAAGCCCATTCCTGAAATCGGGTGACTACCAACTGCAGCCTGCGGTGTGCATGCTGCGGTCAAGTTTATCAGGAGCAAAGCAGAAAAACAATGGTCTTCAAAGGGACCGCTGGAGTCCACCACCAACAAGGTAAGTGACATTTTTTTTACTTACCTGAATATGGAGCCATGAGGAGCAGGAGTGATTCTTCCATCTCCACATTAAAACTGCGAGCCACTGTCACCCACCGCTCGCTCCCCCCACCCCACTTCTGATCTCCTCGCACCTCCCCCTCTTCCCAGACTTACTGTTGCATTGATGTCGGTGTCCTTGATGACTGATCTTCATCCTCTTCACGGCCAGCACACTGCCTCTTGGGGCACGACTGGCGTGCTGGAGATGCTCGTCGTGCCCTGATTTCCTGTGGTCCTCTTAATCATCAGTTTCAGCATGGCCATTTGCATTTGCTGTTGGGTTCACATCTGATTTTTCTAGGCCCTGGTTTCTATCTCAAAAAAAGCTTGACACATTTTTCATTATTTTCCCCAGAATGAAAATGTGCTTATGTTCATGATTTATTAGTTGCTCTCAAATGGTCCATGTGAAATAAACTTACTCATCCAAAAAAAGACTGAAAAATAGTTTCTGCACACTTGCCAATTTTGAAGGAACTTACTGTTGCCAATTTAATATTTTTTTCTTAAGTATTAGCTGCTGTGCTCTTTTTCTTATATTTCATCATAGTATCTGCCTTAAATCCATTTAACGGTAGGATTATAATCAGTTCGTTGCAGACAGATTTGCATCACACTTATCTCTGCAACTTTTTCACTAATTCATCTAGTTCCTACTTCATCCACTCAAAGTATTTCAAAACACATATCACTGTTTCGCTTTTGGCATTGCACACAAGGAAAAATCCTAACAGCATTATAGAAGCACTTTCACCGTACGGACTGCAGCGGTTCAAGAAGGTCTGCCACCGCCTTGTTAGGGCAGCTATGCATGGACAATGAAGGCCGACCTTGATGTGGCGCCCACATCCGTAAAATGAACTTTTAAAAAGTCCGACCCTCGGCTTACATGTTAACATCAACAATTTGCCATATACATTGTGCCTTTAATGTAATAAAAGTCTCAAAGTGCTTCATAGAGGTGAAAATGGACACCGAGCAGTGGTGGACAAGTTAGGGGACATGACTGAAAGAAATGCCAAAGTGGTAGGTTTTGAGGAAAGCTCTTAAGAAAAGAGAGATGCAGCAAGGTGGAGGGGTTTAGCGAGGGCATTACAGGGTGTGGGGTCCTCTCTGTTTCATCTTCAGTCACAGAGTTCAAGATGAAGGCCCAGATTTTTATGAGTGGAGGTCAAGTGGTGGGTAGTACTTGAGGGAGTTTCAGAGGTTTGGATGGGCAACAATATGGAAGAATTTGTAGACAAGGATTTAAAATGTGATGCATTGAGGGTTGAATAGGCAATGGAGGTTGACAAAAATAGGGGAGTGGGACTTTGTACTGGTTAGGTTGTGGGTGCCATAGTTCTGGACAAGTTGTATTTTATTCAGGATGGATCTCAGAAGAACGGTGAGGATAGCTTTGTATTAATCAACCCTAGAGTGACAAAGGACTGAGGAAGGTTTCAGCACTGGGAGGGGTGAGGTAGGGGTAGAGGCAAATCGTGTTGTCGTTTGTGGTAGAATGTGAGGTTGGAAGCTCAGCTGAAGATTGAACAGGATACTGAAGTTAAGCTGTCACGTTCAGACTGACTGAGCAGCTGGGGGTGGGATTGGGAATAAGCTGTGAGTCAAATAGAATGGTTATAGTCTTGCTGATGTTGGAGAAAGTTCTTGCTCAGCCACAATTTGATATCAGACAAGCTGTCAGACAAGACAATGGTGGTCATGGTGTCAAGCACAGTACTTGAGAAGTAAAGCTGGGTGTCATTAGCATACATGTGAAAGCTGAGTCCATGCTTATGGATGATGTCATCTGAGGCAGCAACTGAATAGGAAAAGAAGGGGGCCAAGGATGGAACTCTGGGGCAGCAGGGGCTAGGAAACGAAGCCAGTGAAGGACATGGGCCTAGAAATTTGATGATGCTGCACCCTTTTTAAGGTGCAAAAAGGGCGCATAAATATCCAATATGATGGGTGGGGTACACGCATCATTACACGTCAGCAAGTGCGCCGCCCGCCTTATTGGTAAAGGCAGAAAAAGAGGCGTCCAGGGCACATGTCTGAAACAGGCATTAGGCCCTTTGCATATGCAAAGAGGGGTCCTAATGCATGTTTGAGGCTCCCTGTGCAAAATTGGGTTGCCCTGAATCCAGCCGGCATCAGGAAAAACATGGTCTACATGTGGCCTAACTGGACGTTCTTAAAGGGACCCCTATAGGCCACCACCAAAAAGATACATTTTTTAAAAAAACTTACCTGAATGTGGAGCTGGTCGGTGGAGGCGTGTTCCTCCCAGCTCCACTGCAGTGCCAAAGACTGTTGCTGGCCCCTGACTTAATTGCTATCCTTCCAATCGCTTCTCTCTCTCCCGATTGCATCCCTCCCTCCCCTCTCCCAGGACCTACCTGAGGGCCACTGCTGGAAATTTAAAATCCTCTTCACTGGGGACAACCAACAGGTGTCTGCAGCTTGCCGGTCTCATGTCGTAGTGGTGTAGGGATAACTCCATGTGTCCAGTTCTTGCCGGCAGGCCAGCGGGAACCAATTTCTAGGCTACGTTTTTAAAAAAATATTGTTCTTGGTAAATGGACTATGCTGGTAAGGCTACATTTATTGCTCATCCCTAGTTGCCCTGAGAAGAGGGTGGTAGGTCTTTTCCTTGAACTGTTGCAATGACAACAACAACAACTTGCATTTATATAGCTCGTTTAACATAGTAAAATGTCCCAAGGCACTTCACAGGAGCGATTATCAAACAAAATTTGACACTGAGCCACATAAAGAGATATTACGACATGTGACCAAAAGCTTGGTCAAAGAGGTAGGTTTTAACAAGTGACTTAAGGGAGGAGAGAGGGGTACGGAGGTGGACAGGTTTAGGGAGCGAATTCCGGAGCTTAGGGCCTAGGCAGCTGAAGGCACGGCCACCAATGGTGGAGCAATTAAAATCGGGGATGCGCAAGAGGCAAGAATTGGAGGAGCACAAAGATCTCTAAGGGTTGTAGGGCTGGAGGAGGTAACAGAGATAGGGAGGGGCGAGACCATGGAGGGATTTGAAAACAAGGATGAGAATTTTAAAATCGAAGCGTTTCTGGACCGGGAGCCAATATAGGTCAGTGAGCATAGAATCATAGAAGTTTACAACATGGAAACAGGCCCTTCGGCCCAACATGTCCATGTCGCCCAGTTTATACCACTAAGCTAGTCCCAATTGCCTGCACTTGGCCCATATCCCTCTATACCCATCTTACCCATGTAACTGTCCAAATGCTTTTTAAAAGACAAAATTGTACCCGCCTCTACTACTGCCTCTGGCAGCTCGTTCCAGACACTCACCACCCTTTGAGTGAAAAAATTGCCCCTCTGGACCCTTTTGTATCTCTTCCCTCTCACCTTAAATCTATGCCCCCTCGTTATAGACTCCCCTACCTTTGGGAAAAGATTTTGACTATCTACCTTATCTATGCCCCTCATTATTTTATAGACTTCTATAAGATCACCCCTAAACCTCCTACTCTCCTGGGAAAAAAGTCTCAGTCTATCCAACCTCTCCCTATAAGTCAAACCATCAAGTCCCGGTAGCATCCTAGTAAATCTTTTCTGCACTCTTTCTAGTTTAATAATATCCTTTCTATAATAGGGTGACCAGAACTGTATACAGTATTCCAAGTGTGGCCTTACTAATGTCTTGTACAACTTCAACAAGACATCCCAACTCCTGTATTCAATGTTCTGACCAATGAAACCAAGCATGCTGAATGCCTTCTTCACCACCCTATCCACCTGTGACTCCACTTTCAAGGAGCTATGAACCTGTACTCCTAGATCTCTTTGTTCTATAACTCTCCCCAACGCCCTACCATTAACGGAGTAGGTCCTGGCCCGATTCGATCTACCAAAATGCATCACCTCACATTTATCTAAATTAAACTCCATCTGCCATTCATCGGCCCACTGGCCCAATTTATCAAGATCCCATTGCAATCCTAGATAACCAGGGGTGATGGGAGAACGGGACTTGGTACGAGTTAGGATACGGGCAGCAGAGTTTTGGATGAGCTCAGGTTTATGGAGGGTAGAAGATGGGAGGCCAGCCAGGAGAGCATTGGAATAGACAAATCTAGAGGCAACAAAAACATGGATGAGGGTTTCAGCAGCATTAGGAGGCAGGAGCAGAGACGGACAATTGTTATGGAGGTGGAAGTAGGCGGTCTTGGTGATGGAGTGGATATGTGGTCGGAAGTTCATCTCAGGGTCAAATAGAATGTCAAGGTTGTAAACAGTCTGGTTCAGCCTCAGACAGTGGCCAGGGAGAGGGATGGAGTTGGTGGCTAGGGAATGGAGTTTGCAGCGGGAACCAAAGACAATGGCTTTGGTCTTCCCAATATTTAGATGCAGTCCTTATAATGTTCCCACAATGGCGTTAAGTAGATAATTCCAGGATAGTGATCCAACGAAGGAATAACAATATATGTTAAGATGGTGTGTGACTTGACGGTGATGGTGTTCCCATGATATTGCTGCTCTTCTCCTTTTCGATAGTAAAGGTTGCAGGGGAGGGAAGTATTATCAAAGTAAACTCAGTTAGTTGCTACAGTACATCCTGTAGATATTACATACTGCACTATAGTGGTCCAGTGGCAGAGGCACAGATCAGTGGACTGCTCTATACTACATGGTGTCAAGCTTCTTGAGTGTTGTTGAGGCTACATCCTTCCAAGAAAATGGTCAGTATTCCATCACATTCCTGACTTAACCTTTGTAGATGGTGGATAGGCTTTGGGGAGTCAGGAGATATGCCATTCAATGTTAGTTAAGCTCCTGGTCAGTGGTGACACCTAAGATGTTGATGATGGGGGACTCGGCAATGGTGGTGCTGTTGAAGGTCAAGAGGAGATGGTTGGGCTTCCTCTTTTTCAAGATTGTCATTACCTTTCGCTTATGTAGTGCAAATCTTACCTGCCACTCCTCAGCCCTAGGCTGGCTGTTATCCAGGTCCTGCTGTAGGCTGGCATGGACTACCTCATTATCAGAGAAGTTGTGAATGGAGCTGAACACTGTGGAATTGCCAGCAAACAGCCCCCTGACGTTATGGAGGGAACGTTATCGATGAAGCAGCTGAAGATGGTTGGGCCGAGGTGGGTATTGAATCGGATTAAAATAATACGTTTGAGAACTTTGGAGAGGAAGGACACTTCAGAGATAGGTCAGTAGTTGGAAGGGACAGGTGGGCTTTTTGTGGAGCGGAAGGGCTGGGATGGATGAAGGCTGAGAAAAGACAACCATGTCAAGCTGATTATTTGTTCCTCTATGCTGCACGATCCTCAGCTCCTTCTGACCTATGATAAATGTCAGACACTACAGGTTCCAGTCATTTCCATAGTGATTCACTGTGTTAATTTTTATATCCTAGTTAAAAAGTGGGAAAATGCTTTCAAATATTACACAGTGTAGCAGGGCAACTGAGGGCCAGTAGGTCAGTCGTGGGCTGATGAGGGCCCTGATCCCTGAGTGAGGGTGTGACCCTTTTAAGAAATCACCTCTTTAAGAGGAGGGGTATAGCCCTTTTAAGAAACCTCACCTTTAGGAAGTAATTGAGGCTGGAGTAGTTGGATACCTTCCCCAGTCAGGTGAGAGTAAAAGGATGAGGCACATGAGAAACTGGGCAGGAATGAGTTCCTGAAGAGGAAGAGGAAGAGGAAGGAAAGCTTGACAAGCTGGACTACTGACCTGAAAGGCAGCTATGGACAGTTGAAAGAGTCTGGGACTGGGAAAGTGTACCCGGTGTTGCCAAAGGTACTGTGGTGTGACTGTGTGGAGTGAATTAAAAGAAAGGTGTTTTTAAGCACCATTTGGTCAAGGGCTATTGAAGAAGCTTATGAGATAGTAGGGCCCTGTGTCATATGGTGGCAGCGGTGGGATTGTGTCTTTGAGAAAGAACAAGACTAATCCAATATGGAGCCATGATGTGGAGATGCCGGTGATGGACTGGGGTGTACAAATGTAAGGAATCTTACAACACCAGGTTATAGTCCAACAGTTTTATTTGAAAATCACAAGCTCTCGAAGGCTTCCTCCTTCATCACTCACCTGATGAAGGAGAAAGCCTCCGAAAGCTTGTGATTTTCAAATAAAACTGTTGGACTATAACCCGGTGTTGTAAGATTCCTTGCATCCAATGTGGAGGAAATGCTTGAGGAAATGTTGAGAGAGGGACAATCGGATCCTGATCTTTGATGCCCAGGGTATATGGTGCTGAGTGACAGGGAGCAACGTGCTGTATCTGATGAGCAAGGTATTGTGGATGAAGAAGCTGATTTCCTAAAACAGGAATGTGATGGGGATGAGTTCTGGGAACTGCTCTTTTTTAAAAAAAATCACAGTGGCTGACATTAAGGAGTTTGACGATAAGTATAATCACAAATTCACAGAGGTTACTGTAGCAGATGCCTCTAAGAGTGAGCTGAGGAAGGAGCTTGCTGAGATTTTTCAGGAGACCTCCACCCGTTCTGAGGCGATGCAGAAGTCCAGAAAGGTTCGCAGAGGAAGGTCTAGGAAGTCTGTTTGTAACCAAAACAGTCCCCAGGATGAGGGAGAGATGAGCGTCATGTGGTTATTTGGTAACAGTCAGGAGCAAAACGGCATTGATCAGGTCCTCAAATTGCAGGCTGAGATGGCAGACATGGCTGGAGCTATAGGGAGGACTGAGTCCAAAGCCATCAAACTAGCCAAGGAGGTGTCAAGTCTGGAGTCTCGCCTAAAGGACACCAAGGAGCTGCTCCAGGAAGAGAAAGAGAAGAGGCTGAAACTGGGGTGGCCGGTGTTTTCCCTTGCAGGCTCAGTTGGCAAACAGCGAGGAGACAGGCGGTGGTTAGACAAGTCTGCAAGCTACACGAGGAGCTTGAGCGCCTCAACGAGCAGCACCGGGCCGAGAGGGAGGACCTGATAAGCACCAAGGACGATGTGGGCAAGAGCACACACGAGCCAGAGAAGACTAAGCGAGTGCTGGAGCAGCAGGTAGAGGAGATGAGGACCCAGCTGGAGGAATGGGCCGATGCGCTGCAGGACATTGAGGATGCCGAGCTCCGCCTGGTGGTCGTACTGCAGGCCACGAAAGCACTTCACAAGGAGGCAAAAAGCCAGCTAACTGCAACCGTCACCAGCCTCCAGCAGTCAGTCAACGAGAAGGTTGATCAGAAGGTGCTGCGCAGGTTCAGGAGGAAAGGCTGATCAGATAGCTCGACGTGTTGCATGTGGAGATCATGAAGCTTCACAACTACATGATGCACAAGGATGTGGAGCTGGAGGAGGAGAAGAAACTGAGGCACCAGCTGGTGGCAGACTCCCAAAGTAAAGAGCGGACGGCCCAGCAAGTTGTCCTTGATCTCTGCTGGAAGTGGGAGACCCTCTAGGAAACCCTAAGGACCAAAGAGGACACGATGCTCCATTTCGAGAGAGAGAGAGAGATGGAAGCTGAAAAAGAGAGTAAGTTACAACAAATGGAGGAAAAGGCGGGAAGAATTTGCAATGAGAAGGCTTCTGTTGTCGAGCAGTACGAGACATTGAAGGTTGAGCAGGAAGCTGATCTAGAGACTCTCACTAAACAGATTCAGGCTTTGAAAAGTAATCAGATGGGCCTCGAAGACATAGAGGAACAAGCTGGTGCAGAAAGGGCAAAAGTTGGACACTGAGATTGCGGAGCTGACCTCTCAAATCCAAAGCCTCCAGTCAGTCTATGAACCCTATGTTGAAGAGGTTGTAGCTCTTTCAAAGGAAGCAAGAGGTGACTGAAGGTCAAAGGAAGCAATCCATCGATGAACAGGTGGAAAGATCTGCAGAGTGATCTTCTTGACAATCAGTGCTTCGGATTGAAGGCAACTTGGAAGAGTGCAGGAACAAGTTGGCCGGCCTCTGAACAATGCGACCCAGTAGGAGCAACTTGCAGGTCATTACTGGAGGGCTGGGAAGTGATCAGAAGAGATGAAGAGGCTTAGTAAGGAGGTTGCATGTTGGAAGGAAAAGTTTAAGGTTGCTCGACAGAGGTTGAAGGAAAGGACCATTGAGTTGAAGGAGCAAGTTATTGCAGAGACTGTAGCATCTGTGGTAACAAATAGTTGGGACCGTTTGCAATGAAAAACCAGAAGTCCTGTAATCTGCACAGCTGGAAGGAATCCAAGCAGAAACCCAAACGGATCTTGGCCAAGAAACCGATAAGGCAGTACCTCAACAGTGTAAAGGCACCAAAAGAGGATGAAATGGAGGTAGCCAATGGAGCGATCAATAAACCTGTAATCAGGTTGGAGTCTCCTGGAGATTGAGCCTCCACTAAAACTGCAATTGAAGGGTGCAAAGAAGAATTAGTACCCCAGAGGTCAAATAAGAACCCAGGGAATAAGGATTCCTCTGGGAGGAGGGGGAGGAACAGGAGGGGTAAGAGGAACAAGGGGTAAGAGGAACAAAGCGTAAGGGTAAAACCCACAGGAGGGCTAGATGGATCAAATCGAGGGGCAGGTGCAAACCACAGGAATCAAGTGGAGTGAGGCATGGACGCAGCCAAACGTCACGGTCGGATAAGAAATAGGAGTAGGCCATTCATTCCCTCCAGCCTGCTCTGCCATTCAAGAAGATCATGGCTGATCTTGAACCACAACTCCACTTTCCCGCACAATTCCCCCATATCTCTTGATTCCCCAAGTGTTCAAAAATCTATCGATCTCAGCCTTGAATATACTCAACAACTCAGCATCCACAGCCCTCTGGGGTAGAGAATTCCAAAGATTCACAACCCTCTGAGTATAGAATATATGCCCATTCTACTCAACCTCTCCTCATAGGACAACCCTCTCATTCCCAGGAATTAATCTAGTGAACCTTCGTTGCACTGTCTCTAAGGCAAGTATATCCTTCCTTAGATAAGGAGACCAAAACTGTACGCAGTACTCTGGGTGCAGTCTTACCAAAGCCCTGTACAATTGCAGCAAGACTTCCTTACTCTTGTACTCCAACCCCCTTGCAATAAAGGCGAAAATGCGACACAGTTGCTCATCATCCTGCGAAGTGTGGCCGAGGAGCAGCGGCTGGAGCTGGGGCGGTTAAAGAGAAACCCCAAGAAATAGGTTTCTCAGAGATTGGAACTTAAGGAATAGGATCCTTGGCCACCACCAGGATTTGTTGGCGGTCTTACAGGATCAAGTGCTGGTGCGGGTAGTGGAGAGTTCCACGTCTACTGACCCCGCTGTCGAGGGGAGTACATGGGGAAAGGATTCAAGGAAAAAAAAGAAGGATCAAAAGTCCAAAGATGTAATAGCAACAGGTTGTTAAGCAGTGGAAAGAGAAAGAAGTCTGCTCCAGACCAGGAAGCAGTTCAATTGGATATTTCCTTTTTTCTCCCCCCTTCCGGGCCTATCTTTGGTCCATTGGATGAGCCTGTTGAGAGGACTATGCTATATGAGGGGAAATGGCTGCCAGCAATCTTTCGAGAGTGCATTGGAAAATGGACCGAGCTTGAAGAGAGCCAGAATGAAGAAGAGCTCTTTACTGAGAAGAAGGCTGAAAAGGTGAAGTTGAAGCGATCGGCAGGTCCGATTGTGTCGTCTCGCAACAAAAAAAGGTGGTTGCACCAGAAATGCAGGCGACGGACACGAGCGGGAAACTTACACAGCAAAAATCCGGTGTAAGGACTCCTGTGAAACGGAGATGCCAGAGTCCGCATGAAAAGGAAAAGCTGAACTTGGACACTGCATCAACGGCCTTTGAAATAGCCGAAGGGACGGTCTGTGGCACGTGAACATGGGCAGCAAGAACTTGGTGGAATTATTGAGAAGGCAATTATTGAGCATGGAGCTGTGTATGCTCTCCAGGGCATACTGCCTTGCAGTGCAGGCCGCTATAGCCAATGGCTTTATGCTGGGGTGGGGTGAGGGGTGAGGGGCGGGGGGGATATGTAGCAGGGTAACTGAGGGCCGGTAAGTCAGCCGTAGGCTGGTGAGGGCCCTGATCCCTAAATAAAGGTGTGGCTCTTTTTAAGACACCTCACCTTTTAAGAAGTAATTGAGGCTGGAGTGGGTGGAGATCTTCTGCAGTCAGATGAGAGTAAAATGGTGAGGCACAAGAGAAACTGGGCTGAAACAGGCCCCCCTGAAGAGGCAGCTGGGGCTGGCCTAGGCTCTGAGACCTGACACAAGCTGATAAACTGAAAGGCTGTTGAAAGAGCCTGGGAGTGGGAAAGTGTACTAGGTGTTGCCAAAGGTACTGTAGTATGACTTTGTGTGGAGTGAATTAAAAGAAGTGTTTTGATGTACACATTGGTCAAAGGCTATCGTTTGTCGTATGAAGACGGTTACGAGATGGTAGGCCCCTGTGACAACATCCTAGAAACTTTGTTTCACTTGGGAAAATTTGTCTAAATTTTATGAAAAGGATTCCAACAAATACATTTTCAACACATTACAATCTATGGTCTGGATTTCCCTTCCATTGGCAGATTAGTGTAGGAGCGGGACTACCACCCACAAATGTCAATCCACTACTAACCCACTGCAATTTCCTCGTCGGGCCCTCCTTTGCTATGCAGAACCAGTTTGGAGCAGTAATGCCACTCTTAATAGAATTATTGCCACTGGGAGGGAGGGAGGGAAGTACTGTTCTGATGCAGCCTTTAAAAGGGCCAGAAGACCAAGGTAATTTTTGGGCACTGAGGGCAGGAAGCCCCATAAGAGTGTGGTGCAGGCTGTCTGGAGGGAGGTGGCAGAGGCAGCCAGTGCTACCTCCACCACCCCAGCACTGCTGGAAGAGGTTTGATGGCCTCTCAAAGTGTGTCCTGGCACTCTTGCTAATACACATTCTTCACCACTCATACAGCCTTCACTCACCTTACCTTTCTTACTTTTTTTCTCTCAGAGGATCTGGGTTTCAGGGGCAATCATTTCTGCAAGTGGCAATCTCTGCAAACACTCAAGCACCTTCTTTACTCAAAACCACTCTCAACTCACATTGACTGCAACAAAGGCTACAGCTAGTCTTCAAGGACAGTTCATTTAAAGGGACAATGCACTTCCACATCTCATCATCATTGGGTGCTTGCACTCTTAATGGGAAAATGGTCTATGCCACTCACATGCCACTAACATTGTCTTCTCTCCCTTCGAAGGAGAAAAGGGCCTACAACCGGTAGAAGCAGTAGTAACACTGAAAACCCTGAGTGCACATGCTGCACATCATGGACAAGCAGACAGGAGAACCTGTTGGAGAGGGTGAGGTAGCAACAAGAGGTTGGTAAAAGCTGGGAAATGCATATCAAGGTAGTCTTAGCTTTTTGCGCTTTCTCAAAGTATTGCAATGCCCTTGTACTCTGTTGCTATTTCTTCAAGGGGGAAATAGAGGATATAATAGGATTAGTTTAAGTAGGGTGGAAGGAGGCTCGTGTGGAGCAAAAAAAAACCGCCTTGGACCGAACGGCCTGTTTCTGTGATGTAGGTTCTATGTAACCACTGTGTACAGCTAAAGAAGCTCTTTTGTGTTTCACATTATAGAAGGTGCCTTTTAGGAAGAGGCCAGCCATGATGATGACTGCCTGGGAACTTCTATTGGGTAATGTCCTGCTGGAACCACAACCGCAACTGCGTCATAGCATCTGACTTAGGCAAACACCAGCATAGGATCACCCACTCAGGAGAAAGTAGCTTGTCAGTCAGAAGGGTTGCCACTGGGTAATGCACTGTATACTAGTGAGAATGAGGACCTGATTGTGGAAGGGAGGAAGTGCCATTCCTCCATACAGTGTGGAGGAACGACTACCATTGGTTGAGGAGCCTATGGACTCAGATCTCAGGGGCCCAGTCTTTATAAGAATTATCATTCGGGAACATCAGTCTCATGTGCAGGCAGTGGATCTGATTTCCACGCATATGGTTGAGATGATGCACAAATAGGAGACGTTCACTATTCACATCTGCAACAAATTGAAGGAAGTTTCCCACAACCTGCAGTACACCTTGGAGACTGTGAAAGCCCAGGAGATTTCTATAGCATCGAGCTTCCAGGAACTACTTTTTAGCAGATTGGTAGCTCCTGGAGCTTACAGCGCTGCCATCGATGCTTTGAAGAGAATGCATTCACAGGACTTCCAAGATCTGGCCGGGACTACTCAGTTTGTACTGACACCAACCAGTAGTTCCTTTTGTGTTTAAGCCCAGCACCAGTGGGCTGCAAGGAGTGTGCACAAATGTTAGTGATTCCCTGAAGTGTGACGTTAAGCCAGCTGTCATAAGGCCTTCTCCACTGCCTTCAGATGAGGGAACTTCAGACATGGGTATGGCACCATTTGCCACTGCAAGAGCAAGGCTGCTGGAATCTGGTCCTGTTGGGACAGCTGCCCCCCTGAGGGGGATTTCAAATGTGACTTTGAAAGGCACATGAGTCCTATAAATTGTTCCTTGTACCTAAAATCAGTATTAGCACAGACGGAGTTCATTTGGCCCATCATGCTTGTGTTGGCTGTTTGGTAGAGCTATCCAATTAGTCCCACTCCCCTGCTCTTTCCCCTTGGCGTGCAAGTTTTTCCTTTTTCAGTATTTATCCAATTCCCTTTTGAAAGTTACTATTGAATCTGTTTACACCACCCTTTCAGGCAGTGCATTCCAGATCATAGTCATAGAGTTATACAGCACGGATAGAGGCCCTTCGGCCCATCGTGTCCGCGCCGGCCATCAAGCCCAGTCTAATCTAATCCCATATTCCGGCATTTGGTCCGTAGCCTTGTATGCTATGGCATTTCAAGTGCTCATCCAAATGCTTCTTGAATGTTGTGAGGGTTCCTGCCTCCACAACCCTCTCAGGCAGTGAGTTCCAGACTCCAACCACCCTCTGGGTGAAAAAGTTATTTCTCAAATCCCCTCTAAACCTCCCGCCTTTTACCTTGAATCTATGCCCCCTTGTTATAGAACTCTCAACGAAGGGAAAAAGCTCCTTAGTATCCATCCTATCTATGCCCCTCATAACAACATGCTAATGAGAAAAATTTCTCCTTTTCTCCCCTCTGGTTCTTTTGCCAATTATCTTAAATCTGTGTCCTCTAGTTACTCACCCACCCACCAGTGGAAACAGTTTCTCCTTATTTATTGTATCAAAACCCTTTTTATAATTTTGAACACCTATTAAATCTCCCCTTAACCTTCTCTGCTCTAAGGAGAATAATCTCAACTTCTCTAGTCTCTCTACATAACTGAAGTCCTTCATCCCAGGTATCATTCTAGTAAATCTCCTCTGCACCTGTTCCATCTTTCCTAAAGTATGATGCCCAGAATTGGACACACTACTCCTGCTGAGGCCTAACCAGTGATTTATAAAGGTTTAGCATAACTTCCTTTTTTTTTTTAACTCTATGCATCTATTTATAAAGCCAAGGATCTCATGCTTTTTTGACAGCCATATCAACTTGTCCTGTCACCTTCAAAGATTTGTGTATGTGAACCCCCAGATTGCTCTGTTCATGGACCCCCTTTAAAATTGTGCCAATGGGAACTCTGCCGGTGTAGAACTAGATAGCTTTGTGTTTGTCTATTTCCATTGTGTAACATTTGGAACCCTCTGGTCCTCTAGCACCACCCCCATAATCCAAGGAGGATTGAAAAATCGTGGCCAAAGCCTCTGCTATTTCCACCCTCAGCAACATATGATGCATCCTATCTAGGCCGGGTGACTTTTCTAGTTTGAGCACTGCCAACCATACTTTCCATGTTTATCAAATCCAATTTCTCCACCCCCTCATTTACTCTGACGTTGGCAGCATCCTCTTCTTTAGTGAAGACAGATGCAAAGTAATCAATTAGTATCTCAGCCATGTACTCCGCCTCCACAAGATTTCCTTTTGGGTCCCTAATTGGCCCCATTCATCCTTTGACTATCTTTTACTCTTTACAAAACAAAACAATGACTGCAAAATTTTGTCTTTATTTCAGCAATAGTCCTGTTTGGACTTCATCCCACTAATGCACTCACCAGTACTCTTGGTATTGATTCCCTGGCCTAGAAATTGAATCGGGCCGTGCCCATTTTACAGGACTAAAATGGGTGACTGCGGGTTCAATATGGTGAATGGCGTGCAATTCCTATTACTGCAATTTTGTCTCATTCTTTTATGTCAACATCAATGGTGGAAAAAACCCCATGGAGCTTATTAATATGTTTCTTCAATTATAAAATGTTAACATCTGCCACACTTGTCAGGGCTTCTGCCAACTAAATGATGCTGTTATGTTTAGTCTCCCAGATTCTGCAATGCTGTCTGAAAACTTCTACAATGGGAATTGCCCAAAGAAAACAAATGAAGATTTCTTCAATTTTAAAACTTTTCATGCTGCAAAGTTTTTAAAAAATAAGTGTTTCCCTGCTCCCTGTAGCTGATTCCCATTTTACACTATCAAAAAAGATAAGCATATGGCCCAGTGATCCTCTCCCATGTAAACAACTCCCTCACCACCCCTGTTCTGCTGCTAGCTCGACCTCCTGACCTGCTCCCCTGCTAGCTGCATGCCTCCAGCCCTGCTTACAACATTCACAGTCTACTCTTAAAGGCCTCTGGCTGAAGTTTAAAAATTGTACCTTCAGCCCCACTCCTAGGCCTTGATTCCTGTTTGTCAGCACCATTCCACCAGACCTCTGCTTTTGTTGACATTGACTCCATGACCCAACTCCCCTTTTGGCTCTTGTTCCTCAAGGCTCTAAAACTATCCCTTAATATTCTTAATTGTGAGAGACAAGACACTGTGGAGAAGCAAAAAGATTTGGGTATCCATGTACACATCACTAAAACCTAGTGCATACGTATAAAAAGTAATCAAAAATGCTAATGGAATCATAGAATGATTACACACAGAAGGAGGCCATTCATCCCATCAAGCCCGTGTCGCGTCTCTGCAAGAGCAATCCAGTTAGTCCCACTCGCCTGCCCTTTCCCTGTAGCCCTGCAAATTTTTTCCCTTCAAGTACTTATCTAATTCCCTTTTGAAAGCCACGATTGAATTGGCCTTCAGCACCCTTTCAGGCAGTACATTCCAGATCATAACCTTCGCTGCGTAAAAAAAGATTTTCTTCATGTCGCCTTTGGTTCTTTTACCAATCACCTTAAATCTGTGTCCTCTGATTCTTGACCCTTCCGCCAATGGGAAGAGTTTTCTCTATCTACTCTGTTTAGACCCCCTCATGATTTTGTACACCTCTATCAAATCTTCTCTCAACCTTCTCCGCTCTAAGGAGAACAAATTGGAGAAGCTGGGGTTATCAACATAACTGAAGTCCCTCATCCCTGGTACCATTCTAGTAAATCTTTTCTGCACCCTCTCTAAAGCCTTCACATCCTTCCTAAAGTGCGATGCCCAGAATTGGACACAATACTCCAGTTGTGGCTGAAACAGTGTTTTATAAAAGGTTGGTAAATCTTGACTTCTATCTCAAGGGAGCTGGAATACAAAGGGGAGGAAGTTATGCTTCAGTTGTATTAAGCCTTGGTCAGACCCCATCTGCAGTATTACATTCAATGCTAGGCACCACATCTCTGATGGGATATTTTGACCTTGGAGGGGGTACAACGCAGGTTTATCAGGATGATACTGGGGTTTAAAGGGTTAAATTATGAGGCCAGGTTGCATAAACTTGGGTTGTGTTCCTTTGAGTTTAGAAGGTTGAGGGGTGATCTAATTGAGGCGATAATTTAAAATGATAAAAGGATTCAATAGAGTAGATACAGAGAACCAAATCCCCTGGTGGGGGAATTCCAAACTAGGGCCCGATCTTAAAATTAAAGCTAGGCCATTCAGGAGTGAAATCAGGAAGCATTTTTTCACACAAAGGATTGTGGAATTATTTTTCCTAAAAGGCTGTGGTATTGGGTCAATTGAAATTGTCAAGACTGAGATTGACTTTTTTTTATTAGGTAAGGGTGTTTGGATAGAAGGTGGGTAAATTGTGTTGTGGTACAGACCAGCCATGATCTAATTGAATGACGGAACAGGCTTGAGGGGCTGACTGGCCTACTCCTGCTCATATGTTCCTTCATACTGCTCTTGATTCCTGAGAGGAACTTAAAATAAAATTCCCCAAACCAAATTGACCCATCATATAATTATGTTAAATTTAACAAATATAAACTATACAAATCCTCCAAGTTTTATAATTTATTTATTCATGCTTCCTTTCAGCTCCATCATCTCTTTTATTCCCCCTTCCAACTTCATTATTATTTCATGCCCTCCTTCCAGCTCCATTATCTGTTTATTTGATACCCACTCTTCCAACACCGTTACTTAGATATTTCGCATTCCCTTAGAGTTCCTTTATTCCTTTCATGCTCGCCTCTAAAAATGATTCTATAAAACAACTTCTCCCTTGCATCGTTTCTTTCCAATCAAACCGTTAAATCCTTTCCTTACCAACACCCCTGTGCTTTGACTTGTCATGTGGAACACCACAGAAGATTCACTAGTCCAAATGTAAGAATTTCTTCCATTTTCAGCATTTCCATAACAAAGATAAGTAGTGTTACTTTAATAGTATTCCGGTATCAAAAACATATCAACGTGACAGCAAACTGAAGTGGTGTTTTGCTGTGCTATTTGACCTGATGTAGAAAATTTGTTCACTGTAGTAAGAAGCATAGATTTTACAGGCACTGGAGCACATTCAACCAAATGTGTATGTCATTTTTTACATTTGTCCACCCCAGTCCATTACTGGTATCTCCACATCATTTTTTAACTAGAGCAATTCAAAATTAATTCCTGCAATTCCCCCCAAAGCCCTGTATCTTCATGTGCTTCAAATATTTATCTATTTTTCGTTTTTACCATTTTACCAACAAATGCACAAAAAGGATGACTTACAAAATACATTCCCTGTGAATGAGTAGTGAGATCACGTGGCCAATCGTGGGGGGTCAGTTACTCGGGGCTTATTTACTAATTAAAAATGCAATTAGCCGCATTTGGAAAATGGCTAACTTATTGAATAACGCTGAATTAGACGATCTATCCATTAAAATGCTGTAATTTGGTTCTTCTGTGGCTCAACTGGCGACTTTGACCAATGATTTTTTTAAAATGACCTTGACAGAATTAAATGTTTTGCGTATCACTCATTCTTACTAAAAACACGGAGAGCAGCAAAGTGGTGAGGCGCTGAAAGGGGGAAGAGGCGTGTTTTCTATCTGCCCAGTGTCGGTAAGTTCTACTTAAACGACGTGTCACCGTTTGCACTTAATCTTCAGATCATGAAGACGGCAGAGGAAGTGTTCAGTAAACCCAAGGTAAGGGTCTCAAACCGGTAATCGCGATTCTAATTCAATCCTTTTGGCAAGTGAAAGGAGGGTTTTGTTTTGTTTTGTTTTAGAGGAATTCTCACCGATTTTACAACCAAAAAATGTTGTTTGTATTTATTGTGTGTTTTGGTTGACTCCCAGGAGGGAGTGCTTTCGAAAGATTTATCTTAATGAAACTCAAATTTTCAAAAGGCCCTTTTTTAATTTAGAAATTATGTTGTAGTGCTTCAGTAGTAGCAGTGTTTGTTTCAGAGACTTAGTGTTGCCTGACCGAAGGGTGTTCCTTCAGTCCTGGCGAAATTGAAACTGTTTTACTCCAATACTAAACCTGGGGTGTAATCGGATACCAAAATCTGAACTAACCTGCAAGGGAAGTCTCACTTTGTTTTATTCTAGTGTTAGGTTGGGCACTGAAGCCAGATTCGGGCTGCATTTGTGCGAAGTCAAACTGACACTACATTTGTAATGTGAGTGCGCCCTAATTCTAACTCTAAATTGGGATGACCAAAAATCACCTTCGTGGAGCAACCTGCATCCTACTGTGCAGATGGGCATCTTTAAATCAAAAATTAAAACAAGATAAGCATCCAATAATAAATATATCAATTATTATTTTACTTATGCTTTTTCAACATTTCAGAATTACATCTCTGGATACACTAGAGGTAATTTTATAAGTTTGCTTCTGACGAGGATGGGAAAATATGGGAGGCATCCAACCAATTAGGTTTTGCTCCACTTTTTGGAATTGATTCCATTATATTAGGAACAGGAGTGGGCTATTCAACTTCTTTCATGATTTTAGTTAAACCTTGCAGCTCTTTTTTTATTTCAATTCTTTGCATTTACATCGAGTTACATTGAAACTACAGCACAGAAACAGGCCATTTGACCCACCTGGTCTATGCTGGTGTTTATGCTTTACATGATCCTCCTCCCACCCTACTTTGTCTACCCCTATCAGGATACCCTTCTATTCCCTTCTCCCCCATGTGCTTATCTAGATTCCCCTTAAATGCATTAACTACTCATTCTTACCACTCTTTGGGTAAAGAAGTTTCTCCTGAATTCCCTATTGGATTTATTAGTGACTTTTATATTTATGACTCTCAGTTTTAGACTCCCCTACAAATGGAAACATTTTCTTTAAGATAATGATAGGGTAGACGTGGAGACCTCATCAGGTCATCCCTCAGCCTTTTCTTCTAGAGAAGAGAGCCTTGGCCTGTTCAGCTTTTCCAGATAAAGATATCCTCTCAGTTCTAGTATCATCTGTGGAATCTTTTTTGAACACTCTCCAATACCTTTACATCCTTTCTACAATATGGAGACCAGAACTGTGCACAGTTCTCCAAGTGTGGTCTAACCAAGATTCTGTACAAGTTTAACATAACTTCTTTACTTTTCAATTCTATCCCTCTAGAAATGAACACTAGTGCTTGATTTGCCTTTTTATGGCTTTGTTAACCTGCATTGCTACTTTATGATTTGTATATTTGTACCCCAGGACTCTTTGCTCCTTTATCCCATTTAGATTTTTATTATTCAAGCAGTATGTGGCCCCCTTATTCTTCCTACCAAAATGCACCACCTCACACTTATCTATATTGAAATTCATTTGCCCATTCTACACGTTTTTTAATGTTCTCTTTCATTCTTCCTCTGTGTCACGTGCTGGTGAGGAGGGGGGAATTCCTGATCGGACAAAAATTGTTATCTCAATTTTCTTTTACAGGTTGAACTTCATGTGCACCTGGATGGAGCCATACGACTTAAAACTATTTTGCACTTTGCCAAGTATGTAATTTAATGTGCAGTATTCCCATTTATGTTTCTCTTTGCAAAATAAATCAGTAAATGCTCCATCATCACTCTTGGGTATGGAAAAAGTATCTGCCGCAAGATTATTTCTTCCATCTCCCTCTTCAGTTTTTCTTGCTTTCCTCTCCCACCCTGTGATCCCACAACTCAGTCTTCCCTCCAGTGCACTTACCCTTCCAAGTACTTTGACAGCCCAGCCCAGCTCCCCCATGCTCTTCTCACACCAGTGATCTGTGCTTCCAGCTCTGCCCCCAGACCCCAGCACCTGCCTTACTTGGCTTGTCCAGCACTCCAACTTGTCTTCTCCCAGTCTCCAGATTTTCCCCCTTTTCTGCTCCCAGGCTTCACACCCCAAATTGTGAATAGTCCTACACTCTAGCTTTCCTATGAGTGCTGGCTGAGCACAGCCACCCCAAAGTCCTCCAGGCCCCAGATCACAATCCCATCATGTAATTCCAGACACCGGCACTCCCACAGTTTTCCCAGGTCATGCCAGTTTCCCATTTCCTCCCAGTTTGCACCCCTGCTGCTCCTTCCCACTGTTCAACTCAAACCCAGTGTTTTTGCCTGACTACAACCTCCCCATCCCTCCATATAATCTCTCCTTGCCAGGTCCTCAGCACAACTTTTTATCTGAGCTACCCATGGTATAGCTTCTCTGAATCTTCTACCTCCAGACCAGCATATGTTGCCCCTCCCTCCATTTTCCTGAGTATCATAGGTCTTGAAAATAAGTAGATATTGTGCATATCAGTAAAGGAACATGTTTAGAGGCTCACAGAAATATTGGAGATATATGAAGGAGAGAGGAGAAAAAAGGGACTTATAAATAGAAGGGCCGCAAACATTGAGAAAAGGGAGACTTGCAAAATGAGTAAGACAATAAGAAATGATCAGCCGGACTGATGCAGACACCACAAATAAGTGTGGGACAAACGTAGAGTGAGAGTAAGAGAAGGGCTTAAGTCAAAGGCAGGTGCAAGACTGAGGCAGCGATACCATGGGAGATTATCCATATTATAATTGGAAAGGAAAAATCAGGCGGGGTATAAACTAGGCAGCAAACCCCCTGTTCCGGTGGGAACAGTTTAAAATCAACCCCATCATTTCCTCGGCCCAGTTTTAAAGTGTTTAGCCTATGTAAACGTGTCACGTTGATTGTACAATCACAGGTGACTAGAGTAGCTTCTGTTCTCTTTGCCAGCTTGGCCACTATCTTGCCTTTTTTTAAAAATAGGACTTCAACAAGCAACATGTAAAACCATTTACTATTAATATGAGAATTTAACTAACATTTAATAATACTTTTTCTACTCTTAGCTGTTAACTGCTGAATGTCTAAATCTGTTACTTAGAGGTTTTTATACTTGAAAAAAATCAGCAGGATGAAATGGCCAATGAGCTGTCCTGCTCCCTGTCATACCGATTTCCTTTCTGTGGAGCTACTTGCAGCCACATCCCCCTCCCACTTCCCTAATAGCAGCCATCCACATAAAGTGTCTTTTTAATATTGGGTATGTCAATTTCAAACTGTAATATCAACAGTGTTTCTTCCCATGGTACTGCCACAGTTATGTTTTGTGTTTAATTGGGTGGATTCTATAACTGGGATGGGTAGGGGCAAACTGCAGTGCTAGATTACTGCCTAGGCGACAAAGTTGAAAGTAGCTCCACAGTGTCTTTCCTCAGTTAATTTTTTTTAAAAATGTTGAATTTTGAAAGCCTAATTACCACTCGTGTTCTGTCGATAGTTAGTTAGAAATTACAATCTTTACATTTTCTTATGTGGGAAGACAGACAGGGAGATAAATACCTAGGAAAAATTACAAAATACCAAATTCAAAGTTTAGAGATCCCTGAGAAAGTCACCAACCGCCCGTGGGACCTTCCTCTTTCCCCCCATCCCACCCACAACCTCCAGTTGGTGCATTTTGCATATCATTGTGTATTCTGGCTTATGCCTTGTCCCTCCCCTCACTATTAATCAGTATTTCACCAGTGAATCAATTCTCTTTGAACCCTAGTATTAGCAAACCTTAGTTCTGCCTTCCACAGTGATGCCAGATCAAAGGACTACCCCCCAACCCACGCTGCCAAACTTTAGCATCTCCACTGAAGTTCTGAAAAACTCTAGGATCCCGTCTCAGTTCTGCCAAAGGCCAGGATTTCCCTCAAGTGCAGTGAAACCTCATTTCTCCTCCCCAGTACTGCTACATTCCAGACGCCAACCTCCAATTGGTGCATTTTGCATATCATCTTGTGTATTCTCAGCATTAACATTGGTACTGGATACCAATTAAATACATAGCTAAAGGAATGTATTTGAAATATAAAGGCCACTGTTGTCGCAGAATCATTGCAGTTGTGAAATTCAATCCCCAAAACACATGTTTTAAAAAAAAAACCCAGAATACATTTATAAAAAAACAAAATTTGACTTATTCAGTTACTGTAAATCAGTAACCCAGATGGTCTCCTCTATATGGCATAAACAGTCTTAATGTTATAAAAGAGCAAATTCTCTGACTCAGTGAGTAATGTGTGCATTTGTTGCATCAGCTTTTTTCGTTATCATTTCCTATGTCCAGCCTCTCTCCACTGGTGACATCGTTGTGCTTCAGTTTTGTGTCTACCAGCTCCTCAACCTGTGCTGCAGGAGTGGTACCACTACTGCCTCTAATGCAGAAGAAATAGGGTTCAAATCCTGCTCCAGTCAGTCCTGGCGAGTTCCGGCTCTGAATTCTGGGTTAACATCCAGTGGGATTCTCGCGCCCAGTTGGTCCCTCATCATATGGGTTGTGGGAGCCCATAAAATCCTCCCGCTGTAAAGGACTAACCATTCTATTGGCTGGTATAAAGATGTTTACGGCCATGGAAGGAACAGTCACATCATGGTCTGTCAGACTGTTTTAGTCTGACAATCATTCCACTATTTCATGCAAATCTCCAAGGGAAGTGTATGAAAACAACAACCAATGCTACAAAGAAGCTTCAAAGCTGTAATCAGCTCTGCTTCCAAAATCACCATAAGTTTTGCTATTTAACTATAAATAATAATATGAATTCAAAACTGTTACCTGGGTGGTAATCTAGCAGAGCAGGTTACCCCTACCCACCTCCACTTCATGCTGCTTTTTATACACAAATAAAGGATTTCAAACAAATGGAAGCAAGAGGTAATCTAGGAGATATGGAAACAAAAGGATACATTTTCCAATTGTGTGCTCCAAATGCTAAACCTCACTTATTGAAAATTTACCCTAAGAAGAGCACAGACAGACATAGGGAGGTGAAGGATTTTAGACAAGTGGAAGATGCTAAGACCTTGGAAATTAGGAGATTGCATGTCGGACATGGCACAACTAATAACTAGTGTGCTCTTCACTGTAAAAGAAACTTTTTGAGGTGGATACCAAGCAGAAATGGAGGAAATTCAGAGGTGGGGGGAGACCAAAGGCATGGTTGAAGACATGAGTTTTTACAGGCTTTTGAAGTCAAGAAGGTAGGTAGCCATGCAAAGTTGTTTTGAAAGATGGTTTGTTGGCTAAAAGATTAACCTTTGATGGTGAGAGCAGAGGATAAGCAGTAATTAGGAGGAGAGGAGAGTGCAGTCAGGGTAGTTTGGCTGAAGGGGGGATGAAGCAAGACCATATAGGCATTTGATGAGATCATGCAGTCCATTCGTTAAAGCAGCAGAGGTCATTGGAGGGGGATAAAGTATTTGTGGGACAGTGTAGGAGAGGACACAGACCACAAAGTTCTGGTTTTGTTGAATTTTGTGCAGAATGGTACGAAGATGCCAAAGAGAAGAATGCTTGAGAAATCAATCCTCCAAATTGATGAAGTTGTGAATTAAAATTTTGGCAGTAACAAGATAAAGCGTCAACCAAGCAATGTTCTGGAGGTGGAGTAAAGTAGTTTTAGTAACGTACTGGATGTGGGGTTAACAAAGTTTAGGCTATGGTCAAACAGGTTGTTGAAGTGGCACACCACTGGATCCAGCCTGAGTGGGTAGTTAGAAGTTCATGGAGTTGGATTCAGAGGCACACAGTTACTGGCAAGAAGAGGTGAAAAGGATTGCTTCAGTTTTGCTAAAAGAAACATGTGAAAGCTGACCCTATGCTTGCAAATGATGTCACCTAAGAGATGGTAATTCATGTAATGAACAAGAGGGCAACTAAGGATGAAGCCTTGTAGCACATCAGATGACCTTGTGAATACAGAAAGAGAAACAGTTCGGAGAGATGTAGTGAGTATGTTGGAACCACGAGCTCAATATGGTGGAGGTGAATGGAGTGGTCAACAAATTTGAAGCTGGCAGAAAGGAGAATAATGAGGAACTGTGAGCCATGGTTGCAAAGGCACAGAATGTCACATGATTTGGAGAAGGGTGGTCCCACTGCTGTAGGTGGATGAGATTAGAGGAAGTGATGAAAGAAGAAAGTGCATAGTTAGGTGCCAACAAATTCACAAGCATATAAAAGAATAGTTAGAGGGGATATGAATTCTCACGGATGAAGTGGGCGTCTAATTGTGGAGGATGAAGGTATGGCAGAGATATTATGTTGGAAGTGAGAACACTGGTGTACTTTAGGAGGAACACTTGTTAGAAATAACTGTTGAAAAGGATTGGGCTCTGGGGGAAAAAAATAGCCGAACGCAAGGTGGATAAGTCACTGGGTCCTAATGGGATGATTAGGCTGTTAAAAGAAGTCAGAAAGGGGTTAGATGAGAATCTGGCTCTTTTTAAATACATAAACTGTGTTGTGGAACTGGAGAGCATATAAAATCTTTGTTCAAGAATGGAGAGAAGGACAAACTAGGTAACTATTAGACCAGTTAATCTAATGTCAGTTGTGGGCAAATTCTTAGAATTGATAATTTGATAGAAAATTTGTGAATATTTGGAAATGCACGGTTGATCAAGGGCATCCGGCATGGATTTGTTAAAGGCAAGTCATGATTGACAAGTTTAAGAATGACCGAATGAAGTTTGAAGAAATGACCGATTGGATGGGTAAAGGAAATGGAGTAGATATAGTGTATATGGATTTTCAGAAAGTATTCAATAAGGTGTCTGATAAGATGCTTGTTAGAAAAATTTAGGCATATGGTATAAGCCGAAATGTAGTAACATGGCTTGAAAGCTCATTGATAGGAAACCAATGCTCGGAAAGCATTGAGAAAAGCTGGAAATGGAGTACACAAGGGTCAGTGCTGAGTCCGCTTCAGTTGTTGGCACATACAAATGATTTGGATTTGGACATAGAATCATAGAATGATACAGCACAGAAGGAGGCCATTCGGCCTGTCATGCCTATGCCGGCTCTTTGAAAGAGCTATCCAATTAATCCCATTCCCTTGCTCTTTCCCCTTAGCCCTGCAAATTTCCCCCCTTTCTGAACGTTATTATTGAATCTGCTTCCACCACTCTTTCAGGCCGTGCATTCCAGATCAGAACAAATCACTGCATTCAAAAAAAAATGTCTCCTCATCTCGCCTCTGGTTCTTTTGCCAATTACATTAAATCTGTGTCCTCTGATTACTGACCTTTCTGCTACTGGAAACAGTGTCTCCTTATTTACTTTATCAAAACCAGTCATGATTTTGAACACCTATTAAATCTCCCCTTAACCTTCTCTGCTCTAAGGAGAACAACCCCAGCTTCTCTAGCCTTACCACGTAACTGAAGTACTGCTTTTCTGGTTACCATTCTAGTAAATCTCCTCTGCACCCTCTCTAAGGCTTTGACATCCTTCCTAAATTGTGATGCACAGAATTGGACAATCCTCCAGCTGGAGCTTAACCAGTGATCTATAAAGATTTAGCATAAGCTCCTCGCTCTTGTACTCCATGCATCTGTTTATAAGGCCAAGCATCCCATAAGCTTTTTTTAACAGCCTTCTCAACTTGTAAGGGATTGCAATCTTGAATTTTGCCAAAGACATAAAATTAGGGGGTTTGACTGACAGTGAGGAGGACTATAAAAGACTTCAGGAAGGCAGGCATGTTAGTGAAATGGACAGACGATTGCCAGATGCAATTTGAAGTGTGAGGTAATACATTTTGGGAGGAAAAACAAGGATTGCGAATAAACACAATTGAAAGACCCTGAAAAGTATGGATAAACAGACACTTAGGAATTTAAATACACAATTCCTTGAAAGTCTGAGCACAGGTAGAAAAAGCTAATTTTAAAAAAGCCAACAGTATTTTAGGTTTCATAAATAGGAGCGTAGAATACAAAAGTAAAGAAGTAGTGATGAAATTGTACAAAGGAATGATTAGGCTGTAGAGTACTGTATGCAGTTTTGGGTGTACCACTCTAGAAAGGATATTAAAGTCACAGTGGATGTTTAGCAAAAATTCACCAAGATGATGCCAGGGGCAGGAAGCTATAATTATAAGGAGACACTTAAGATACTGGAACTATTTCCACTGAAGCAAAAAAGGCTGTGAGGAGATGTAATTGAGGTTTTTATAATAATGAAGTGATTTCATAGGGTGAATAGGGAAAGACTATTTCCTCTAGTTGAGAATTAGTAACGAGTGTAATCAATTTAAAATTGTCGCTCAGAGAATGAGGCGAGTGGCGTGGAATACTTTAACATAGGGAGTGGTTAGATAGAAATAGGAGTAGGCCATTCAGCCCCTCGAGACTGTTCTGCCATTCAGTTAGATCATGGCTGATCTGTATCTCAATTCTATCTACCTGCCTTGGTTCAGTGGCCCTTAAACCCTTGACAAAAATCTGTCAAACTCAATTTTGGCATCTTCAGTTGACCTAGCCTCAACAGCTTTTTGGGGAGAGATTTCTAGCTTTCTACTACCCTTTGTGTGAAGAAGTGCTTCCTGATATTGCCCCTGTATATTTTGGCCCTAATTTTAAGGTTATGCCCCCTTGTTATGGATTCCCCCACCAGAGGAGATAGTTTCTCCTCATCTATCCTATCAAATCCTTTAACCATCTTAAATATCTCAATTAGATCACCCCTTAACCTTCTATACACAAGCCTATCTATGCAAACTTGTCTTCATAATTTTATTTTTATTCGTTCATGGGATGTGGGCGTCGCTGGTGAGGCCAGCATTTTATTGCCCATCTCTAATTGCCCTTGAGAAGGTGGTGGTGAGCCGCCGCTTTGAACCGCTGCAGTCCGTGTGGTGAAGGTTCTCCCACAGTGCTGTTAGGTAGGGAGTTCCAGGATTTTGACCCAGCGACGATGAAGGAATGGCGATATGTTTCCAAGTCGGGATGGTGTGTTACTTAGAGGGGAACGTGGAGGTGGTGTTGTTCCCAAGTGCCTGCTGCCCTTGTCCTTCTAGGTGGTAGAGGTCACGGGTTTGGGAGGTGCTGTCGAAGAAGCCTTGGCGAGTTGCTGCAGTGCATCCTGTGGATGGTACATACTGCAGCCACTGTGCGCCGGTGGTGAAGGGAGTGAATGTTTAGGGTGGTGGATGGGGTGCCAATCAAGGGGGCTGCTTTGTCCTGGATGGTGTCGAGCTTCTTGAGTGTTGTTGGAGCTGCACTCATCCACGCAAGTGGAGAGTATTCCATCACACTCCTGACTTGTGCCTTGTAGATGGCGAAAAGGCTTTGGGGAGTCAGGAGGTGAGTCACTCGCCGCAGAATACCCAGCCTCTGACCTGCTGTTGTAGCCACAGTATTTATATGGCTGGGCCCAGTTAAGTTTCTGGTCAATGGTGACCCCCAGGATGTTGATGGTGGGGGATTTGGTGCTGGTAATACCATTTAATGTCAAGGGGAGGTGGTTAGACTCTCTTGTTGGAGATGGTCATTGCCTGGCATGAATGTTACTTGCCACTTATCAGCCCAAGCCTGGATGTTGTCCAGGTCTTGCTGCATGCGGATACAGACAGCTTCATTATCTGAGGGGTTGCGAATGGAACTGAACACTGTGCAATCATCAGCGAACATCTTCATTTCTCACGTTATGATGGAGGGAAGGTCATTGATGAAGCAGCTGAAGATGGTTGGGCCTAGGACACTGCCCTGAGGAACTCATGCAGCAATGTCCTGGGGCTGAGATGATTGGCCTCCAACAACCACTACCATCTTCCTTTGTGCTAGGTATGACTCCAGCCACTGGAAAGTTTTCCCCCTGATTCCCATTGACTTCAATTTTACTAGGGCTCTTTGGTGCCACACTCGTCAAATGCTGCCTTGATGTCAAGGGCAGTCACTCTCACCTCACTTCTGGAATTCAGCTCTTTTGTGAATGTTTGGACCAAGGCTGTAATGAGGTCTGGAGTCGAGTGGTCCTGGCGGAACCCAAACTGAGCATCGGTGAGCAGGTTAATGGCAAGTAAGTGCCGCTTGATAGCACTGTCGACGACACCTTCCATCACTTTGCTGATGATTGAGAGTAGACTGATGGGGCGGTAATTGGCCGGATTGGATTTGTCCTGCTTTTTGTGGACAGGACTTACCTGGGCAATTTTCCACATTGTCGGGTAGTGTTGTCCCTGTACTGGAACAGTTTGGCTAGAGGCGCGGCTAGTTCTGGAGGACAAGTCTTCAGCACTACAGCTGGGATGTTGTCGGGGCCCATAGCCTTTGCTCTATCCAGTGCACTCAGCCTTGATATCCTGTGGAGTGAATCAAATTGGCTGAAGACTGGCTGCTGTGATGGTGGGGATATTGGGAGGAGGCCGAGATGGATCATCCACTCGGTATTTTTGGCTGAAGATGGTTGTAAACGCTTCAGACTTGCCTTTTGCACTCACGTGCTGGACTCCACCATCATTGAGGATGGGGATGTTTACAGATCCTCCTCCTCCCTTTAGTTGTTTAATTGTCCACCACCATTCACGACTGGATGTGGCAGGACTGCAGAGCTTTGATCTGATCCATTGGTTGTGGAATCGTTTAGCTCTGCCTATAGCATGTTGCTTCCGCTGTTTAGCATGCATGTAGTCCTGAGTTGTAGCTTCACCAGTTTGGCACCTCATTTTTAGTTATGCCTGGTGCTGCTCCTGGCATGCTCTTCTGCACTCCTCATTGAACCAGGGTTGATCTCCTGGCTTATTGGTAATGGTAGAGTGAGGAATATGCTGGACCATGAGGTTACAGATTGTGCTGGAATACAATTCTGCTGCTGCTGATGGCCCACAGCGCCTCATGGATGCCCAGTTTTGAGCTGCTAGATCTGTTCTGAATCTATCCCATTTGGCACGGTGGTAGTGCCACACAACATGTTGGATGGTTTCCTCAGTGTGAAGACGGGACTTCGTCTCCACGAGGACTGTGCGGTGGTCACTCCTACCAATACCGTCAACCCTTTTAGCCCAGGTACCATTCTGGTGAATCTGCGCTGCACCCCCTCGAAGGCCAATGCATCCTTCCTGAGGTGTGGTGCCAGAACTGAACACAGTACTCCAGATGTGGTGTAACCAGAGCTTTATATAAAATGTCACATAACTTTGACTCCTTTGTATTCCAGCCCCCTTGAGATAAAGGTCAACATTCCATTAGCCTTTTAAATTTTTGTACTTGTCCACTAGCTTTTAGTGATTTCTGTACTTGGACTCCTAAATTGCTTTGCTCCTCCACAGTACCTAACTTATCACCATTTAGAACATATTCTGTTCTATCTTTCTTAGGTCCAAAGTGGATGACCTCACAACTCCTCTCATTGAACTCCATCTGCCACAGTTTTGCCTACTCACTTAATCTATCAATGCCTCGTTGCAACTTTCTGCTCCCATCTACACTATTTACTGTGCCATCTAACTTGGTGTCATCAGCAAACTTGGATATACGGCTCTCTATTCCTTCATCTAAGTCATTTACAAATATAGTGCAAAGCTGAGGCCTCAGTACAGATCCCTGTTGAATTCAATATTTTTGTCCTCCTCTACAAATCCATTCGTGGTCTCGTCCCACCCTATGTCAGAAATCTCGTTCAGCCCTATATCCCTTCTTGAATACTCCGTTCCTCTGACTCCAACCTTCTGCGCTTCCCCTTTCCACCTCCACCATTGTTGACAGAGTGTTCAGTTGCCACGTTCTGACTCTTTGGAACTCCTATGACTCTACAACTCTTTTCTCTACCCATTTTAAAAACCTCAAAGACCCATCTCTAACCAGGTTTTTGGTCACCCCTCCTAACTTTTTTCTCTTCCTGGCCTGGCATTGTTTTCCTTATGCCTATTTGTGAAACACCTTGAGACTTTTTTTATGTTCAAGGTGCTATAAAATTGCAAGTTGATGAATTTTATAGAAAGCCAATGACTAATTTATAAAATAAACCTTTATAGCGTTACCTTTACTTTTAGGAAAAGAAAAATCCAAATGCCAGTAGAAACTGAAGAAGAACTTCGCAATCTTGTAATCTGTAGAAAACCATCAACTCTTACAGTGGTTTTATCAAAGTTCAGTTACTATATGCCTGTGATTGCGTAAGTATATTCTCATTCTATACTTTTTCTATGTCATATACCACTGTCCCTTCCTAGTTGCCACATGAAGAAACCAAAAATGATTGTTCTTTGTTCCCTAGAAATATATAATTGTCACATTGAGATTTTTGCCTGTTTGCCCTAGATGAATTTTGGAGTTAATTTGTATTATGATTTTGCTATGAAGTTAAATTCAGTCCACAAGGGTTTAACTTCCAGAAATGCACAAGCTACCTGGGATGTTGATTTAGTCTATTAGCTGGGGTACCAAACAAAGTTCTTCAGCTTGTATGCTGGATTCATTTGAGATAATGGGGACGTTTTGAGATATTCGCATCTGTAATGTGGCCCCCACACCAAAAGTGGCTGCTAGTTTTAATTGGCAGCCTGATGAGCTGGAGAAGAGGCAGAGATTCTGTTTTCTTTCTCTCACTCTGTGGGGTGGGTGGCAAGAGAAACAAAGCTGAGAGAATTTTGGCCTGTAATAAGGAAAAATTAGTGCTGACAAGTTTCAAGGAATGCTGGCCTGTAAAATGAGTTTAGCCCATTAATAGGAGTAAGGTGACGTATTATTTTCCATGTTATGAGGAGCTATATGAAGTAAATTGAACTCCACTGAAAATTGTACTCCATTTATATATTGCATAAATAAAAGCTTATTGGTTCACAATTGGCCCATCACACTGGAGTGCTGATCAATCCACCATCAAAAATGTAGGCAAACAAATTTGCATGCAGCAAAATCCTTCAAATAGTAAATTAGATAATTGACCAATTAATTTTGTTTTTGGTTGTGGTGATTGAGAGAGGAATGTTGGCCTGGACAGGAGAAGTATTCCCTGCTCTTCCGTGAATAATTCAGTGGGATCTTTTGCATCCACCCAACCAGGCAGATGGGGCCGATGTTTGATGTTTCAGCCATCAGAAGAACTGCTAATAGTGCAGCGGTCCAGGTATGTGCTCAGGCCCAGGAGTAGGGTTTGAATCCACAACCAGACAAGAGTGTTACCAACAGAGCCAAGTTGATGTAATGTTGTTGCTTTGATGTGTTTTAATTTGGCACTTTTCCAAAACTGCAGGGAGTTCTTCTGATGTGCTGGCCAGCATTCTCCTCTCACCAAAAAGAGATTAACTGATCATTTATCATATTTACTGTTTGTGGGATCTTGTGCCCAGTTTGGCTGCAGCATTTCCTTTATATAACACTTCAGAAGTAATTAATTGGGTATGAAACATTTTGGGCCATCCTGGACTTGATCAGATATTGTGTAAATTTTTCTTCATTTTCATTTCTTTCATCTCTTCCTGCAGCCGTGATTAAACATGGGGGTAGATTGGGCAATCCACAAATTGTGCTTGAATTTGCACAGGTTAGGTTACAGTTCAAGTCTCCACTAGAATGTATTTGCATAATTACAAAAGTAAAATCTTCCATGAACCAGCGCAATCAGTCAGTGTAATAGAACATAATCGTTTGGTTTTTTTCTTTGCTTTAAAAAATATTCATTGATGTATTTAAGAGTGGTAATCTGGTGCAGTTTTATTAATACAGCTGAAAATGTGTTTATCACAAAAAATAACCATTTTTAATGAGTGTCTAGTCCTCCACCTGTGGGTAACCTGATTTTAAATCACTGAAAATGACTTTTAAAAAAAAAACTAGACTGAACCATTTACTGGTTTCATTGCACGCTAGTCAGTTTCTTAGTAAATCAAATATTTTTTAGTATGTAAAAATGTTTAAAACGTGCCTATTAGTGCCTGTGTGCCTGAGAATTCGAGCTTAATTCGAAGACCCTCCTCAAACAGCCGAAATCTGCGGAAACGCGCCATCCTCGTTATTTCGATCTTGGCGTGTGGGCGGGGCCGGCTTTGGGCACCATGATTTTTGAACCAGCGATAAATGTCGGAGAAACTCGATTTACGCTTGACGTAACTTACGCTTGATTTTCCAAGTTCTTTTGCGCCGGTTCGGACCGATTGTGCTGATAAAACCAACGCAATCTAGCGGAAACTCTATCCCAGGATGTCTAATAGCTACACTTCAAAAAACCCTTTGCAAATAATTACTATGTACTTTAGTTCTGATAATTATAATGTTTTTCTTTTCGACTATCACTCCAGTACCATGCGTTGTCTCCCCAAAAGTTTTTACCCCGGGAATTTTATCTGGGGTTTTCCTGCTTGGCCGCTGTAACTTTGGCGGCAGTGCTGTGGAAATCCCGGAAACATTCAGTATACAATGTTTATAACGTTCTTCCGAGGTTTCTGCGGCGGTCGAGCAGGAAAATTCCCCGAGGAAATTCATCCCCGTAATGTTTAGTTTGAATGAGTTCATTCAACACTTGTGTAACCGTAGAACTTTGTGTACACAAAAGCACCCTAAGCACATATATTGAGCATTATTTTTAGCATTGGCAAGTGAAGGGATTTTAGTGACTCCCCAATTGTGAATGATGTATGCTACAAAATGTTTACCATTTTCAAGGTAAATATTAATGTGGCTTGCTTTGAGAAAGAAAACTTCCTGCATTACATGTAATCATGCATTCTTACTGATTGAATAAAAGGTAATGTACACTGTATATCATGTGTTCACCCACTGGTTGTTCAGTTGGAGTCCAATGCGTTCAACTTTTTTTTTAACAAAAAAAGCTTGTATATTAAAGCATCTTGAAACAATTGCGATTGTGGTATTTCTAATGTTGCAAATTGTTTGGGTCAGTATTAAATATTATCGTAAAAAGATGTAAGACAACAGCACTTAGAAATATTTCTGATTTTAGTATCAAAAATATGTTTTAAAAAGTGACTATTTTATCTGTAAAATCAAAACTCTTTTCTATTCATTATTCACCAACTAAATTACACTTACTAAATTTGTAGCAATGTAATTGTTTTTCTTCTGTAATTGAAACTTGGTAGTTTGTTGTTCAAATATTCCATTTTGTATTTTCTTCAAATAGTCTCTTATTTCAGATAACCAGAGATTTTAACAGTTGGTGAAATTAGCATACTTGTGACTTGACAATAAATATTAATGAGCTCAGTGTTGCACCAGCAGAATTATTGTGCAACTTCTGCTAAATTGCAACTTTGATAACATTTTTGTTCAAAATATTAATCTGTGTAAATGACATTTGATTTTCTAACTGCCCCAGAGGTGACCGAGAAGCTATTCAGCAAATAGCCTATGAACTTGTGGAAGATAAAGCAAAGGAAGGAGTTATATACTTTGAAGCTAGGTACAGTCCACACTATCTGGCAAACTGTAACGTTCACCCAATTCCATGGGAGCAATCTGAGTAAGTAGAATCAATTAAAATCATAGGTTACCATAACTTCTTTATTGGGAATAAAACTTTTTTGTTCCAATAGATACTGTATAATGTTTCCACACTTTTCCCCCTAGTGTAATAAAACCATTGAAAAAGGATTTAGGTATGACCACTCACTGATATTCAGTGGAAAGCAAACAAGGATAATCTAATAAAATGCTTCTCAAGACATTTGATTGTGAATGAAAACGATTTATTCTAACCTTGTGTATATCATTGGTGAGGCCACAGTTAGAAGATTGTCATTTTGGGCATCCTATCTTTTAAATGACACCAACATGTAGGAAAAGATGTCAAAGAGCAATAACAATGTTTTTATGGCTCGGGGATCTATTTTATAAATATACGGAACTCTGCTTTTTAAAAAAAAACATTTCAGGATGTGGGCATCACTGGCAAGGACGGAATCCATTGCCCATCACTTATTTCCCTGAGAAGGTGGTGGTAAACTGAATAGCCTACTAGGCTACTTCAGAAGGCAGTTCATTTGTGTGGGACCGGAGTCATATATATGCCAGACTGGGTAAGGACGGCAGGTTTCCTTCCCTAAAGAACATTAATGAACCAGTTGGGTTTTTACAACAATCTGACCGCTTCATGGTCACTTTGACTGATACCAGCTTTATATTTCCAGCATACATTTGGAACTGAGCCTGTGTCGCCAAGGGGCAGCATATAGATGAGGAAGGGGCCAAGGATAGATCCTTGGGGGACTCCAGATGTAATGGTGCAGGGGTGGGAAGAGAAGCCATTGCTGGAGATGCTCTGCGATTGGATAGGTAAGATTGGAACAAAGTGAGAACGATTACACTGAGATGGACATTGGAGGAAAGGCATTGTAGGAGGTTGGTGTGGTCGACCGTGTCAAAAGCTGTGAAAAGGTTGAGGAGAGATAATGCAGATAATCTGTTGATGAATGGCTAAACCAATTGTGCACCAGATATGCTTAAGTTTGTGCCCCATAGACTTGAGAGAGCATATGGGGAACCATACTGTGGGATTGACTGGGATGGGAGAGAGTGAAAGGTTTTGCTGGGTCACGACATCAAAGGTCTGCCTTACCATAATTCAAAAAAATTTTGAAAATGTAAGTCACTTTTGCTGTACAAAGTTTATTTTTACTCATCTTAATATTAATATTGTATTTTGTCTCCTAGAGGTGATCTAAGCCCAGACGAAGTTGTTAAGCTTGTTAATCAGGGCTTTCAACAAGGTCAGCGTGATTTTGGCATCAAAGCGAGATCAATTCTCTGTTGCATGCGCCACATGGAAGGTAGTAATATTTTTTACAACTGTCTTCCAAATAAGAATATTTTTTGATATGTTAGTATTTCATGTTTTCAGTGTGCTGCTGTAATGGAAAAAAACTTATAAATGTCGTCTATTTTTCTTTTACTCGCGAAGAATTTCCTGGTGAGTTCTCCCGATTGGCTGCTATAACTTCGGCAGAAGATCCTGGTGAATCCGGGGTTTCTGCCCAAGTTATGGCGGCCGATCGGGAAAGCCACCGAGGAAATTCCCGGTGACTATATTTTTTGTAACCTGAAGCACTGTGCAATGGGCTTTGCACAGCTGACCCTGCAGTGCCTCGCAACATTTACCCCATAAATTCCAGATCTTGCATGCAGGGCAATGTGTGTACAGTCAATAGCATCTTGCATCTGGGGAAACTCAGCAACACGGGCAAACTCGAGCACTCTCCTCCTCATCAGCAGCCTGCATTGGGAAGGCAATATATTGCTGTCTCCTTGTAAAGAGGGCATCCATCACCTGCTTGATAACCATATGGATAGTAAACTGACCGATGTTGCTGATATCGCCTGTTGCAGTCAGGAGTGACCCTGCAGCATAGAAATTGAGGGCCATTGTGTCCATCACAGCCACGGGCAGTGCTGTATGTGCCCTGGTGTTTGGCTCCAATTCCTGCTACAACAGGTGACATAGGTCACTGACTGCCTGCCTGCTGAAGTGCAGCCTCCTCATACTTTGCTCCTCTTTCAGATATGACATTCTGTTCCGGAAGACCCGCACCGTGTGAGGCTTCCTGTTTGCTTGCTTCCTTCATCCTCCTTCTTTGAGCCTCCACTGTGCTGCCGTGCTTGCTGCTACTGTTCTAGCTGCTGCAACAGCCTCAATGGCAATCCCAGTGACATCTCCATTTCCCCAGTACTCCTGCAGCCAATGAAGTAAAACAGTGTAGCTGCAGCCAAAGGTCTGCTCTCCAACAGCTCTGTAGTGTCAAAAACTTCCCAAACTCAGCCTAAATAGCCAAAAAAAATGGCTCCAAAAATCCCCAGCAGCCTAAATGGATTATTCAGAGACTTACCTTAACGGAGGTGAGGGTTCCTTTTAAATATAAATGCTGCAGCCTGCTTCCTGAGTGTACCTGCTATGTTTTGCTGGGCACAATTAAGAATGATTGAATCAAAAGCTTCCTGGCAACAATTTCCCAAAAGGGTCTTAATAAAAGCGCAGGACCCCTATTTAAGTATTTTAATGAGGCCAGTGTTCATTTCCAGTGGCTGCCAGGGACGCCTAAGGAATGCCTTAACCAATATGATGGCCACTACATTTCATGCACAAATCTGACGTGGGATGTCCCACTGCGAAAATGGTATGTTGAACGCTCATTTAGAGCTCGATAACTGGACAAAGGAACAGTTGGTTGTATAGAACTTACGTTTTTCATTCTCTCCAGCATGGTCTCCTGAAATTGTTGAGCTTTGTAAGAAGTATCAAAATGATGGTGTAGTGGGAATTGACCTTGCAGGGGATGAGTTGATCGACTGTGAATCCTATCCAGGCCACGTACGAGCTTATGAGGTAAGATGTTTGTGTGGATTTCACATTGCAGAATTCTGAACTTCAATTTTTTAAATTACCAAACACAATCCCACCCTCTTATTTTAATTTATAATTAGACTCGGAATGATAAGTAACAAATGTATATTACATGTTTATATATTTTCAGCCACTATTAGTTTTATTCCATGTTTGAAAATATCACTCACTGTACTGTTTTGATTCGGCAAAAATAGAGAAGCATAATAGTTTATATCTCCTGAAACTCCACAGAGGAACATTATAAGTGAGCTAATAGTTGAAAAAAGAATTGACTGGGCCTCAGCCATTGGTTGAGGTATGTATGTGGCAATTGCCCATATGTAGTTTCTCCTTATTTAACATTGAGGAGTATCTCCATTGGTGGATTCCTTTGCTATTATGCTGACCAGGCAAAGTGGATGTGGTGAAATAGAAATTCCTTGCAACTGTGTCTATGATCCTAGTGTGTCATAAAAACAGAAAATGCTGAAAATATATAGCAGGTCAGTCTGCACCTGCAAAGAGAAAAGACAAGGTAATGTTTCAGGTTGATACCCTTTATCAGAACACACCTGAAACATAATCTTGTCTTTTCCCATTACAAATGCAGACATTCAGACTGTTTGCAACTTCGCCATCCTGTTTGACCTGAATTGAACTTCCAACTCCAAATCCCCTCCATCACTAAAGACCACCTCATCGTTTTTGTAACATCGCCTGCCTCTGCCTATCTCCTCCCATCTGCTGCTTGCAGCCTCATGTAGGCATTTGTCTCCTTCCCACACCACTGTTCCAGTGCTCTCCTGGCTGGGGTCTCATCCTTCTTAAACTTCTGTTCATTCAAAACGCTGTTGCTGGTATCCCGTCCTGCTAACCCACCACCCCTATCCGTGCAGTCCTGCTCCTGGTTCCCCAACATCTCAAATTTATAATTCTGACCATTATGTTTAAATCTCTCCATGGCCTCATTCCTCCCCATCTTTATAAACTCCTCCAGCCCTAGAACTCTCCTGACCTCTCTGTCCCTCTGAATCCAGCTTCTTATGCCTCTCCCCCGCCCTGTTGCTTCAAGCACCTTGGTCCCATTCTCTGGAATTCATTCCCTTAAACTCCTCCACCTCGCCTCCTTTAAGACCAACCTTAAAATTCACTTCTTTCTGACCAAGTTTTTGGTATTTTTTTTTCCTTACACTTCTGTGAAGTGCCTTAGAATGTTTTTCTACATGAACAGTGTTATATAAATGTAAGTTGTTGTTGACTGACCTATATATTTCCAGCATTTTCTGTCTTTATTTCAGATTTACAGCATTTACAATTTTTCTCTTTTTGATTCTAGGATGTCACACCTTTAAAACTAAACTTTAATAAAAGAAATATTCTCAGTCTTTGGTAACAGTAGTAAATCCTATTTGCAGCCGCCACCAATGATTTCACAGATTGACAGCACAGTTTGGGGCATGACCTTCTCGCACCTTTTATCTGTTACCAGATGCAATCAAGGGTAACACTAGCGTGTACAAAAAAAACCTCTCCCTACACCTTTTGCAATAAATTGCAACTACCTCTCAAACACTTCCAGCTCCCTAAACACAAAGACAGGCTCAGACTTCCCAATCTCAGGCATTGCCAATCTGGAGGGGATGTTTCTTTTTTAAAAAAAGAAGGTACACTACAATACATATTTTGATCATGCCCCTGCATTCAGTTGTTCTGGAGTTCACCTGAGGGACCACAAGAGAATATGATGGGAATCTCACTTCCTGCAAACCCAGACTTGTGCTCATTGGGTCAACCCACTGGAGAAAAACTCCTCCCCCACTCTGGCAATTTGTAAGTTGTAAAACGATACCTTCACCGACCCTACCCGCATGTTGATCTACCCATAACAAATATGTACATGAAACACTTATTGGACACATGCCAGTTGGAATGAATAATGTATAGACTCCACCTGGAGCTCAAGAACCACTAGGCAGTCTGGAGCCCTTTCCTGGAAACCTACCTTACCCAGTTATCTCTACCTACATATCCAGGCGGTAAGAATGGGTTAACTGGGAACATCATCACAAGCCATTAAGCATTCTCTTCCATTCAACTGGGCCATGAAAGCCCCACGTAAAGCAGCAACCAGCCCTGAGAGACCCTATAGTACAAGTAGCACCCTGGGAATCTCCTTGGCTCAGCTTGACATGAAGAATACCATCAAATTACTCTAGAGGTTGTTTTGAAAGAACAGAACATGTAGCAAAAAGATTCAGTTCCAACACCCTATTCCATCATCATTAGTTGGTTCATGTACATAGGCATGTGCATTTTGCATTGACTAACTGCTTGCAGATTAAACACTACCTAGCAAATTCATTAGACTATAAGTCTCTGATTTATTTAAAATTTTCCTTCAAATGTTTGTACAACCAAGATTTTAAAAAAAGGATTAAATTAATAGGCTGTAAGCAACTAATGCCACTTTTTATCCTGATATCTCTAAATGATCAGTTAAACATTACTGTCAGCTGTAGTTACTAACAGTTTATATGTTACCATGATGCAT